>NW_016107411.1:633777-650621 GCF_001604975.1 Cebus imitator | reverse complement strand
AAAAAAAAAAAAGGAAGGAAGGCTCATACCATCTGACTTCAAGACTTACCGTAAAGCTACAGAAACCAGTATAGTCTGGTACTGGTATAAAAAGCTACAAAAACCAATGGAACAGAGCAGAGAGCTCAGAAGTAGATGTATATTTATGTGGTCATTTGATCTTTAAGAATAACATTAAGAAATTCCAGTGGGGGAAAGGAACATCTTCAAATAGTGCTGGAAGAATTAAATATCCACATAGAAAATTAAAAAACTGTACACAAACCTCACCTAATAAATAAAAATTAATTCACTATGGAACACAAATCTGAACATAAAAGATAAAACTATACTTTAAAGCTTTGCAGACAAACTATATATATGACATATATATATACAGTATATGCGGTAATATGTATATAAATATATTTATATATATATTACTTAGAGATAACCTTGTTTTAGACAGGATACAGAAAATAATAATAACCATAAAAGAAAAAAAAAAGCCCTGATAAATTAGACCTCAAAATTTAAAACTTTTGCTCATAAAAAGATATCACTAAGAGAAAAAATTAGCAAGGCACAGATTGGAAAGAAATACTTACAAAATATACCTAATAAAGTACTTGTTTATATATCTACATATATGGCTCATACATACAAAGAACTTCTATACCTCCATAATAAAAATACAAACAACACATTTTAAAAATGATAAAATAATTTCAATGAACACTTTACAGAGGAAATTATAGAAATGACCAGTAAGCATATGAAAATGATTTCAACATATTAGTCATTAAGGAAAAGGCATATTAGATCATAATGCAACATCACCACAAATCCACCAAAATGGCTAAACCTAAAAAGTCAGACAGTACCACATATGGTTGAGGATGTAGAACAGCTAGGGCTCTCATATTTTGTTGGTGGGAATATAAATAATTAACTTTGGAAAAGATCTTGCAATTTTTTCAAAAACTAAAGGTACACCTATCTATGACTAGAATCCTACTTTTAGATGTTGACCTAATATAAATGAAGAACTATGCCTTCAAAAACATCTGTACAATAATGTTTATAGAAGCTCATTCATACTAGTTGAAACGTGGAAGAATGGATAAGCAAACTGGTAAACTGGAATAAAACTCAGCGATAAATAGAGAACTACCAATAAACCCAAGAACAGAGTGATCTCAAAAACATTATGCTATATGAAAGGAGTCTGACGAGAAAGAGTATATATAGTATGGTATCATTTATATAAAGCCCTAAAAGAAGAAGCAATTTGCTCTTGGTGGGGTAGGGATACTGGGAAGGGGGCTGCAGGAACTTTCTGGAGTAATAAAGATTTAGGTACAACAGGTAGATACATTTGTCAGAACTCCTGGAAATTCACTCATAACAGTTGTGTGTTTTATTATATGTAAATTTTACCTCAAAGGAAAAAAAAAGAATCATAAAATTTAAATTCTGGTAATAATGCACACATCCAAGTATTTAGGAAGATATATAGTAATATCTATAACTTGCTTTGAAATGTATCCAAAAGTAAGATTCATGAATGGATGGAGAGATAGAATGATGCACAGTGATGGGTATATGAGTATTTGCTGTACATTTCTTTAAACAATTTGGCATAGTTAAATATTTGCATAATAAAATGTTTAAAGAAAAAATCCTTTAAAACTGAATCTTTTACCAAAAAAAAAAAAAAAAAAAATTAAAAAAGAGAAAGCAATCCTAGCTTTGTAAGTTACTAGCCATGCTTCACAAATGGTCTAAACCTAAATCTCCTCATTTATAAAATATAAAAAATAATATCTACTATACAGGACTGTTAAAGGATTATACTTGCCAATGTATATAAAATACAGTTCCTGGTATAAATAAGCACTGAATAAATGTTTTAGCTACTATTTTTAGTAAGCACAGAATGTCTGTGGCCACAAACACACAAAAATAAAATTTCTTGAAAAAGAGAACAATCTTGGCACACTTTGTTAAAATAATTGTTATGTTTGTTGCATAGACAAAATCAGACTCACTGTGATTTTTTTCTACATGTGAATACCATTTATTAGGCTGCCTAAGTGAATGAGCTAGTAGAAAGGAAATATTACATTTAAAAAAAACTCCATAAGGCATATTTTTAGAAACGGTATTTCCTTGACTTTCGTTCCAGGAAAATTCTAACACACGGCACAGAGCATGTGGAGCCCAGAAAAGAAAGCCTACCAGATGCCACAGCAATAAATAGAGTAGGGCCTTGGAGACGAAGCATAAAAGGAAAATGTGGAGCATCATATCTGCAGCGCCCTTCTCCATCTGGTATTTAGCCCACTGAAGTTATGGGATTTTTGGAAATTCACCTTTGTAGGCTATCTTTAATTATTTTTCTTGCTTATTTGTTCAGCAAACATTTAAATCGTAGCCTAATATGAGCCAAGTTCTATGCATGCCTTCCAGGACCTCCACAAAATAAAGCTGGGTACAGAAATTTCAGGGAAAAAAAAAAAAGTTCTAAGTACAGTGTAATGAAAGGTTAATACTATTTACTTCTTGCCATCTCTTTTTACAATATTAATTTCAAGAATACAATTTTAGCATTTCCAACGAATAAATTAAGCAACAGCATATTTTCTCAAATGGCAGGAATTCTCAGACAGGAAAAAAAGGGAGTAGAATTTCTTAAGTGGGTAATGTCTTATTTTGCTAAGAAGGGCAAAAATGAAAATAGGTTTTTATATATTATATTTCCTATGGGGCTTGTATTATCCTTTTTATAAATAGATATTTTCCATGCAAGTGGAATTTCATCACATGATCTTTCAATTTAGTAATCTTTCTGATGAGCAAACTGAGCTGTAAAATGTTGAACACTGTTTCATCCTACTATGACTGCCATCCTTTGGCTTGTTGAATATATATTCCTGTGATAATTCTAAGAAACTATGACTATTGGATTTTTATCCAGAATTGTAAAGTAACAAAAAATTATTTTAAATTAAATGAAAAGTACATTCCATTCTCTTAGCTCATCTTTTTTTTGAGGGGGGGATTGCACATTCTCTGCTAAAATTTGGGATGGAATTTCTAACAGTGATGGCACTGTTTAGTAACTAACAGTCTTGTGTGTGTGTGAAAAATTCTAAATGAATGGAAATGATCTCACAAATTTTATCTTGAATATGTTTGCCTCTAGTATTTATTCAAGTGTTGTCCATATTTTAGGAAAGAATTTAGAAAAATGTCCTTTTCATAAAAATAGATAGTTCTCTTGCGTCTATTTAAAAAGGAACTCCCTGTCCTACCTCCAGCATACACGCTCATCTCTGGGCTATCAATAAAAGCTAAAGAAACACTGGCTGCATGCCAAATTCTGGGTTAATAGGGAAGAGAAAGCTGGTTGGCAATCACCCTTCCTAGTACTTATCTTTTCCTCCCCTTATCTCCCCTGTGCTAGGGGTGCTGGGATGTCTGTACTCTGTAACCTCTTCCTCTGAAATGGAGACAGAAGCAGGAAGTCAGGTGACCTGCACTTTAATGTTTTATTATTCTTCCCCTTGAGTGAAACCTTACTTTTAAGGGGAAATAAAATGCTATATGTAAATGAAAATCGTCACTTGGAAATCATCATTCTGGTTTACAGCACCAATACACCTGTAATCTTAAAACATCTTTTTAATTTAAATAGTAATGAATATGTCAAAAAAGTGTATTAGGAGAACTATATTCAAATTAAGTTTACCACTGGCTTAGGTATTCTAAGTTAATACAAGTTGCTTAAGACAGTGAAAGGCCAAAATTTGTGATTCCTTCCAGTATGTATCATCCTGGAGCAAAAATCTTGGGGGAAAATTAGGGATTCGTGAAGCAAGATAGCGAGGATTTTTATTGTTGTTGAGGTTTCCGTCAGGAACAAGCTTATATTACTAGATTTACTCGAGAGTGTACAACCGCCCTTGAAATGAAACATCACCTACTTCCAACAAGTGTGCTCTCTCCCTAGTTCACCCTAATTAAGGAGGCTTTCCTATATTAATTTTGTCTCTTATACAAGCATCCTTGAGATTCTTTGTGCTTAATTATTTATGTCTTTGTCTCAAGTGTTAAGAGCACACTTGAAATTTAAGATTTTTCTATGTTCCCAACACTTACTAGCTTTGTTTTCTGCTTAGACCTGTTTATCTAATTTTGTCTTCTAGACACTTTTGGGAATAATACATTGCTTATCCTTAAATTTTGCATTGCAGTTTCTGTATGGAAGATTTCAAATTCAGGTTTCAATGTATTCGAAATGAAGTTGCTGGTCCTCTCACTGGAATTAAGAACTATGCTTACTTTTTTCACTCTTCTTTATTGTATTTCAAAGTTTGATGAGTACCTTCTCAAACTGTATTTGAAAGATTTAGAATCCAGTACCAGGACTAGTACCAATCTTCCTTCTGCTAAGCCATTGGTAGCCTAATTATTACTTTTTAAAAAAATTAATATGGACACTGATATATAAAGAAAAGGAAAACAAATATAGAGGGATTTCAGCAGACACATTTTCTCATATTCCTCGGTAGCTTGACCCTCCTGGCTGGTATTCCTGAGAGAATGGGCCTGCCCACAGAGAAAGGGAGAGGGAGGCAAGGAAGTTGCAGGTCTGCTGGTGATTTGAACTGAGTCTTCATGCGATAACTTGAAGGCAGACAGATTGGCAGAGCCATGAATTGATTTTCTAAAGTAAAATCCACCAGAAATAGAGTTTACAAGGTGTTGGAATTCTACCACATTTATAAATAAATGTGCCACATAAGAACCCAAGGCCATCAGCAGATCTATCATTATGATAGCTATTAATAAATATCAAAAATTGACCATTAAGAAAATAGCACTAATTATCTCATACTGGGGATATCAGTACCACCACAGAACAAATTCAACTTAAAAACATATGCAGGCTAAGACTGGAAAGCATTTCCCTGCTGATTCCACATGTCCACAACAGCCTAAGCAGTGTGGGGATGGCCAGCGGGGCAGCGATAGGGAATGTATGCCAACATTTCTGACAGGAGCTCTATTTTCTGAGGATTTAGGTTCAATTATGAGTCTGCTGAAAATGAAAATTGGCATAAATATTGTAGCTTAGTAGAATTCTATCAAATACAACAAAAATGAAGATTAAGGAGAGAGAAACCCTATAAACTCAACTTTCAGGAAAGACCAGAGCATTGCTAAGGAAAACCAAAGGAAGTTCTCAATACTTAAATCTTTTCATAAAGCAAATCACATTGGGAAAGTGGTAAGATCATTTACAGTCTAATAATTTCCAGCATATGGAAGGGAATAAATAATTTAAAAGGGTAATGATTGAACCTAGGAAAAGCTGTGTCAGTTCTAGAAATAGCTGCTTTTACTCTTGAATTTTTAAAGTTCCATTTTCTTAGTGGTGGCACTAGCCCAGGCCACAGTCATATACAAAAATATAACCGGCCAAAAAAAAAAGGGCTTTAATCTCTTAGAATAGCAAAACAGAATATGAGAATAGCCTAAACTCTAAGATATACAGCTCTTAAAATTTCAACATAGAGGATGCTTTTTTTTTTTTTTTTTTTAGACAAAGTCTCATTCTGTCACCAGGCTAGAGTACAGTGGCATGATCTTGGCTCACTGCAACCCCTGCCTCCCATGTTCAAGTAATTCTCCTGCCTCAGCCTCCTGAATAGCTGGGACTACAGGCACACGCCACTATGCCCAGCTAATTTTTGTATTTTTAGTAGAGTCGAGGTTTCACCATGTTGGCCAGGATGGTCTCAGTCTCCTAATCTTGTTTTCCAACTGCCTTGGCCTCCCAAAGCACTAGGATTACAGGTGTGAGCCACTGCATCCGGCCAGGACATTTTTTTAAAGCCCTAAATAAGATGGGGACCCTAAACACAGACTCACAGACTTTAATTTTAATACTTTTGGGAATGGATGGTCTGAGTTAACTCTAATATTCCATTTGTTTATAGACCTCAGTTTTCAATTACAGGAGGTCTAAGCATTGAAGTGTTGAAGTGCTCTAATAGATGAAAGATGATTAATAGAAATTTTAACATATCTCCAAGTCAAATGACCATGTCACCTCTACAAATATTACTGCAATATCTACAAATATTTGTTACTTTGTTTATTCACTCAATCATTCAAAAAAAGATTTATTGAGCACATGCTAGGTAAAACGCTCCATAAAACAAGCCTAAAATCTACCGAAAATACAAATATGTATTCATTTGAGAATTTTTGATAGTTTTCATTTTGTGAATGTACCAGACACTAAACAACATTTAACTTGAGACAGATCTGAAACCTTTAACAATGTACTAAACTTTAAAAAAATCATGCACATTTTTCTTATGCGAGTCTGAAACAAAGAGACAAAAAGAAATTTTTTATTTGTCTAATGGAAGAGAAAAGGCCTCAAAAACTAGCTGACCTCCTAGACAATGAAGTGTAAAAGAATGTGCAACTTCAAAAAGTAACTCTCCTGGACATCAACTGAACTTCTTTAGAAGCTAAAGGGGGAAAATAACCCCTTCTTCCTTTTTTTACTCTCTATAGTTTGTCTTTGTTCTGTTTCTCTTGTCATTTCCTACTCTTCAGATACAATTACAGTTGATTGAGATGTAATGAGTAAAGCCACATTAGAAACTGCTCATGGAAAAATCAATGGAAAAGGGTAGAGGCACATTCAACAGAAACAACAAAACAAAACAGAAACACCATTGAAAAGAGGGAAGTGAGAGGTTTTTGTAGCAGGATGTACAGAACAGATATTTCCCAAGTGCCTATTCTATGGTAGGTGAGACACAGCAGCATCTCACAGTCACCTCATATATCCACTGTAAAAGAAGAGATGGTGGGTGCAGGCAGGTGATTGTCCAGAAAAAGCAACAGACTGGTCCTATTATGAGAAAGTGGACATACTTCATTTGTGGAAAACTATGTAATGATTAACCACTATGATGAAGCAAATCTCCATATATTGACAGAGAGAGTTCTAGAACAAAATGGTATTGAGAAAAAACAAGTTTCAAAGGTATATATTCAGTATGATCCCATCTACGTAAACTTAAAAAAAAACTGCACATACATATACATAGATTAATTATAAATATATATGTGGTGAATGGTATAATATACAACCACCTTATTATCATGATAGTACCTCTGGGAAAGGAGAAATAGGTATCTGAAGAACATTTAAAATTTTTTAAATATGGGAGTGGATACATAAGCTTTGCTCTTATCTGCAGGTTTAAGCTACTTGACAATAAAAATTAATATATTTGTTGAAATTTGTTGTTTAAAAAAAGAAAGCTGTAGAAAATGAGACAATTAGAAGGAGCTGTTCCAATAAGTCTAACTTTCTTATTTCTGAGCTGAGCTGAGAATATACAAGGATGATTATTTTCCAACTTCAGAAAGAGAAACAATGGAGACGTACTGCAGAAGAAAAGACTGTCCTTGCAATGAGAAGTCAGTGGCACTTTTGGCGAATGGATGGTCATTTCCAGAAGGAAGTGAATTATCTGAATGTAGTTATATTGAGTCCTCTAGTTTTAAAAGAGTGTTTCAACTCATACACTATTTATGTGAGTTACTCTTTTTCTTCCTTATGGGGTGTGAATATGAGGTTTAAGGGATACAGTTAATAGACGCCAAATTTTCATTGTTTCTACAAACATATATAGAGTCTGGATTTTGGAATAACAATCTGCACACTTACAAGTCCTGATTAGCTGTGCAAGACTACAATTAATATTAATTTTTTAAGCTTCTCACAAAGACTCCCTTTTCTTTCAAAATTGCCAATAAACATTTTCTAATATAATCTGTAAGGAGCTCATTCACTGGATGCTGGGTGACTCCAGCAGGAAGGAAACCTACTAATATTTTATTAATTTTGGATCATGTGTAATTCTTAGAATTAATGGCAAGGAGCCAGAGAGTTTTTTTTGTTTTGTTTTGTTTTTTTTTTTAAATCACAGTAGAAAATAAGCCTGAAACGTTTCACTAGTAATTCAAGAGTCATTTGAAATATATTATTAAATATGAGGGGTAGAAATAAATCACAGATGCAAGTGGTATTATACAGTGTGCATTTTTCTGAAAAAAGTGGCCTCCATGCATGAGGATTAGATATACACCCACAATAAGAGGGCATATTGATCTACAATTTTCAATATTACATCCTTGTACTTTTTACTATATGCTATTTTTCAACTAGTAGAGGAACGTGTTCTCATAAAGCTAATATTTATTCTGCTATGTTTATACAGCTAGTAGTGCATTTCAGGAAATGAGAAATTCTGAGAAGCCAAATATAACTTGATGTCCTATGCACAAAAGAAGACAAGACAGGAAAATCCCCATATTTTAAAAATCTGACTCAGGAACTCACTCAAAAAGCTTTAAATAATTAAATAACACAGCACAATAAAAGTCTTTTGATATTATTTTTTCTATCCCCATAAATATAGCCTATTCATAGATGATACATCTTGCCATGTAGTATTCCACATTTTACTAGAAATCAAAGAAAAGGACCCTTTAGTCCAGTTCTCATTTTCAACACTGTACTTACTGTGTGTATTTTGTGGAAGCTAAGGCAGATATTAAGTATAATCCCACTATAAAAATTGAGATACCCCTACTGGAAACTGTGTTGTTAATTCATGAATTCTTCTCATTTGATTATTAAGTAACCTGGTATACAGGTTACTTAATAATCAAATGAGAAGAATTCAATGATTTCTTACATTAACCCCAAAGAAAATAGTAGTGAATGAGAATTTGGGTTTTTGTGGGGAGGCTGTATTCATAACATATTATGGCAAAAGTCTCAAGAGGTCAGAGCCATTTGGGGGGAAAAAATTCCCCAAAGCTTTTGGAGGAGAAATTCCCCAAAGGTCAATTGTTTCTATGTCCTCTCTCCTTTTAGTTCATAATTGCACTTGAGCCCTTGGGGAATCAGGAGAAAACAGAAGTTGTCAAGTCATTTCCCCATACTTCGCATGCATAAAGATGGAACTGGGTGTTGGCAACAGTAAGTGAGGCAGAAGGCAGAAATGTTAAGGGAGACAGCAGGAGGTGAGGCCAAGGATGTTGGGACTGAAGGGAGAGAGAGGTTAAGCTATAATCCAGGGCTCTGAACTCCCCACAAATGGATCCTTGAATTACTGAGGCAGCTTGTGACCTAGAGCAGAGAGCTGAAACTATGGTGCTTTGTGAAAAGCAAGTGAAAAAAAAATTACTATTTTATGACTTAATTTTTCTCAGTCTTCTCGCAGATTTCAGATTTTCTACCCCTTCGGCTCTCAGTAACTGACGTGCTACCTTTGTAGCATCAGCCCCACCACTTTTCTGAGGTCCAAGTTTGGCTGTTTCCTCCATCCCCAGAGCTGTCCTCTCTCTGCCATTTTCCTGTACTGAATTCTAACTTTATCTTTCCCTCATCCATGTTCCTATATCAAGGCAAATGATCTCTTTTAAACACCAAACCAGGATTTCTGGTTTTTCAAAAGAGTCTATCCCTCCATATATGTTTGTTAGTGTATTTCTAAGCAGCTAAAAAATAAATGTAAGCTCAGAGTAGAAGAGTACAATAGAGTGGAAAGAGAATGGTACCCAGAGTTAGAGAAAGGGGGTACTCCTAGCTCCACCTATCTGCCGAAGTAGCTGGGATTACGGGTGCCCGCCACCATGCCCAGCTAATTGTTTTTGTATTTTTAGTTGAGATGGGGTTTCATCATGTTGGCCAGGCTGGTCTTGAACTCCTGACCTCAGGTGATCCACCCACCTTGGCCTCCCAAAGTGCTGGGATTACAGGCATGAGCCATTGTGTCCAGCCAGTTACTAAACATTCTAACATGCATGGGACAATCTTGCAACTGTCCCACTTAAAATGCCAACACTGCCCTGATGAAGAAACATCAATAGATGATTTTTAGTGCTCTTTCAACCTATTTGGGCTCTTAAACTTAAGTGAAATGTAGGGGATTTAAGGGACTCAGGAAAGAACTGTGAGGATAATTAAAATTTTGGATTATATAAATTTATAGGAAAAGTTTTAAAAATGGGCTTATCTCTCCCAAAGAGAAAAAGGATGATTTCAGAACTGAGACTATGATGATAAAGGGGAACTCTGACCAATAAATTTTCTTATTCCATGGAAGAAAAAATAAATTAACATGATATGAGGTCAAAAATTATACTGGCTTTCCTGAGAAAGATTCAAAATCAGAAATGAAAGAGGGGACATTACAACTGATATCACAGAAATAAAAAGGATTATGAGAGACTACAATGAACTATGATATGCCAACAAATTAAAAACCTAGATGAAATGGATACAGTTTTAGAAACATACAACCTACCAAGGCTAAATAAAGAAAAATATAGAAAGCCTAAACAGACCCATAACTGGTAAGCAGATTGAGTCAGTAGTTAGAAATCTTCCAACAAAGATAAGTCCCATATCAGATAGCTTCACAAGATAATTCTACCAAACATTTAAAAAAAGAATTAATGCTTATCCTTTTCAAACTCTTCTAAAAAGTTGAAAAGGATGGAACATTTCCTAACTCATTTTGTGAGGCTAGCATACACCTGATACCAAAGTTACATATGCCACAAGAAAACTACAAGCCAATATCCCTGATGAATATAAGTGTAAAAATTCTCAACAAAATACTAGCAGTTTTTTTGCTAGCAACAAATATTAGCAAACCAAATTCAAGAGCAGTATGTAGTTTGCTGCATGCAGCAGTATGGTTTGAATTTGAAGCCTCATACTTCCTGATGTCAAAATATGACAACGAACTCTCTATATGTTATATCTAGAGTTTCAGTCATGAAGATGAAAAAATTGTACAATATAAAAAGCTACAGTAGTCAGAACGGCAGGGACTGACATAAAGGCAGATACATGGACCAATGAAACAGGAGAGTCCAGAAATAAACTCATACATATAGGGTCGAATTAACTTCAACAAGGGTTCCAAGACTCCACAAAAGTGTAAGAACGGTTTCTTTAATAAATTTTGCTGGAAAACTGTATAGCCACATGCCACAGAACAGAACTGGATCCCTATTTTATACCATACACCAAAACCAACCCAAAATGAATTAAATAATTAAATACAATATTTGAAACTACACAACTACTAGAAGAAAACCCAGGGGAAAATCTCTATAACATTTGGTCTTGCTATGATTTCTTTAGATGTCACAAGAAAAGCACAGGTAACAAAACAAAAATAGACAAGTAGAATTATATCAAATCAAAAGGTTTCTATGCAACCAAGGAAGCAATCAATAGAATGAAAAGGCAACTTATGGAATGGAAAAAGAATTTGCGAGCCGTATATCTGATAAGGGGTTAATATATTAAATATATAATAAAATCCTACAACTCAACTGCAAAATATCCAAATAATACAATTTAAATATGGGCAAACGACTTCAATAGACATTTCTCCCAAGATGACATACCAATGGTCAACAGATACATGAAATGATACTCAGAATCACCAGTTATCAATGCAAATCAAAACCATAATGAAATGTCACCTCATACCTCTTAAGGGGTTATTATTTAAAAAAAAAATAGACAAGTGTTAGTAAAGATATAGAGAAACTGAAACCCTTGTACACTGAGAGTGAGAATGCAAAATGGTACTTCTGCTATGTAGTATGAAGATTCCTCCACAAATTAAAAATATAACTACCATATGATCCAGCAATTTCACTTCTGGGTACATATCAAAAAAACTGAAAACAAGATCTTGTAGAAATATGTGCACACTCAAGTTCACTGCTGCATTATTCACAATAGCTAAGATGTGAAACAACCTAAATGCCTTGTGACAAATGAACGAGTAAGCATGGTCTATTTGTAGAACAGAAGATGATTAAGCCTAACAAGGAAAATCCTGTCATCGGTGACAACATGGATAAACTAAGGTCATTATGCTAAGTGAAACATGCCAGTCACAGAAGGACAAATACTGTATGATTTCATTCATATGAAGTACCTAAAGCAGTCAAACTCATAGAATAAGGTAAAATTGTAGTTGCCAGAGCTGAAGGGAGGAGAAGCAGGGAGTTGCTTTACAACAGGTATAGAGTTTTAGTTATTCAAGATGAAAAAATTGTAAGGATTTGCTGTACAACATGCACAGAGTTAACAACACTAACGCATGCACTTAAAAATTTGTTAAAGGGTAGATTTCGTGTCTTATGTGTATGTTTCTTTAACCACAATAAATTAAATAAATAAATTTTAAAAACTAAGAAAAAAGGAACTTGGACCCCTGGGTATAAAGGCTTGAAAACAAATAGATTGGCCAGATACAGTGGCTCATGTCTGTATTCCCATCACTTTGGGAGGCCAGGGAGGCGGTTCATGAGGTCAAGAGAATGAGACCATCCTGGCCAACGTGACGAAACCTTGTCTCTACAATAAATACAAAAATTAACAGGGCATGGTGGTATATGCCTATAATCCCAGCTACTTGGGAGGCTGAGGCAGGAGAATCGCTTGAACCAGGGAGTTGGAGGTTGCAGTGAGCCAAGATCGCACCACTGCACTCCAACCTGGTAATAGAACAACACTCTGTTTCAAAAAAAAAAAAGAAAAAAGAAAACAAATAGACTTTTATTGGTTTCAGACAGTTCATGCAGAATCTTGCTTGTATACCAGGGAGAAGCACTTAGATAACCTCTCACGTCCTTCCCAGCACTTCTGTTTCTATGGAAACAGTTATTAGGTTCCAACACACTGTGATATCCTACCGAATTGACAGACTGGAGAGCTGAGGATGGAGGCACAACTTCCCATGTACCTCATACCCTGGTAAATACCCCCTGCCTCACTGTTCAACGGGGGTTAATCATGAGGCCCAACAGCAAAGGGTGCAGTGGGAAAACTGGAGTCTAGCTCAGCACTACAGTAAAATCTACTTTGATTCTTAGTAGAAATAAAAGAAATAAAAAAAAGTAAAACCACAGTAAAGGGCTATTAAGGGAGAAAGCATTTGTCACCGTGGACAGAATAAAAGTACCTCCAAATGAAATAAATGCCTATGGGAAAAGATATGTCATGCTAGAAAGTACTGTGTTCCTTCTCCTTTGCTCTTCATTTAGTTTTCATCCACTCAATGGACCAAGCCTTCCCCTGTATCCTGTTTCTTTTTCCAGCTTTGAAAGATGCATGGACTGAATTTAGCCTTTGGTTAGGTCTTTGTCAGAAATTACCTTCAGAATAACAGTGTTTTACTTGGTACTATCTCAACTGCAAACATGTATTTCCAAAATGAAATGCTTGCTCTGCTAGCAAGCTTTTTCCTTGAGTAAGCAACAACATTTTTAGTAATTTTTCAAACTGTTAATACACATACACACATACACACAAAACCCCAAACAAATCCTATTCTATCATTTATAAATCATAGGGTGAATATCCTCTGGTAGGACTAACTGAAAACATTCTGGCCACTGAGTTTTACAATTGGAAAAATGATAATACTAGTTGATATTGACAAATGCAGTTTTGATTTTCAATGTTTCAAAATATAATTTACCTATAAGGCCTTAAATAATTGAAAGTACTTAACTAAATCTGATATATGTAGACCCTTGGTATAAATTGATTGAATCTATTCAGTTAGAATTTATAAACACAAAAATAAAATTTGTTTTAAGCCAATATGGGGTATATTTTATTTCTAATATCCTTGTTACATTCCACAGAGTATACACAATTAAGTATGACAAGATATTTATTTTCATTTATATCTAAGTTTCAATGAGATTAAGAAATGAAAATCTGTTTAAAATCTACTCCCAGAGTTCTAATTGAAATAGAGTATAAATATTTTCCATTAAAAATATCCTTTAAAATTAGCATCTTCAGTAAAAAAAATGAAAAAAATTAACAAACCTTAAAACTGCTAGCAGCTCAGAAGATAAGTGTATTCTTTGGGGACTTGATTGAAACAATGTATTCATAAAAGTCTTTTAAATGGATGCTGTTCACAAAGGAAGTCCCATGGAAGACAGTGTGGTTCTGACATACCAGAGGCTTCTGTAAGCAACGAAAAGCACATCATTAGGAAATGTCTAAAGTGCCATTACTGCCTGCAATGATATTATTATCACCTGTATGTATTATCAGTGTGATGTTATTAATTTCTATCAATTTTGTACCCCAAATCTTCTTATTCATAAATGGCAGGGTGGGACAGTAACCTTTCAATATTGCATTTAGAAATTTCTAAAGGTCAGGAGTATTTATAACTAAGCAAACTTCTGCTTTTCCTTTTATCTAACTAGGCTTGGATTGAGTAACTGTGGGCAGGGTATGAACACAAGGGCATTGACAGTATTTACTGAGTGCCTACCAGATATAAGGCACTGTGCAAGTGGCTTTTAAATCTGAGATCTTTAATATGAACAGCCCTGCAATTGAAAAGTATTGGCTCCATTTTACAGATGAGAAAACTCAATGCATAGATTGCTGACCTCAGGCTTAGAACCTGCAACCATCAAAGTCTCAAGGCCTCAGGGCAGGTACTTTCCCTCATCTTACCCTGTGGACTTGGTGATTTAGACAAATATTTCACAAACTGAATTGACAAGAGAACAGATAACAGTGCAACATACTAAATTAATTCAAGTTTTACTTATTAATTAAGAACTTGTGTTGCCTAATTTGCTTTAGTTTTATATTAAATATAGTCTTATTCAGTCAGGCCCACATAAATACAAATGCCCCGCTTTAAGCAGTATATATTTTTCTCCCAACCTTTCTTCCTTATGCAAAGAGAGAAAGTTGATGGAAACTGAGGAGCTCCCTTGTGTTTGGTGTAGGATTGCGTGCGGGGCTACATCAAGGCTAGTGCTGCAAATTTCTCATCTTTCTCTGGCTCCTCCATGTGACCCACAGTTCCTCTACTGTCCCGATGAATGAGAACACTTAAGTTTTGCTGATCAGGAACGGAGCCCACATCCTCTGTGGCTATCACTGAGTGATATTACTGTATCTCTTTGTGGCTACATCCACCTTAATGGCTGAGGGTGACAGAGCCAGGGCTCTAGTTGGAATTCCATTCTCGTTTTTAGCCAACTATCTATACATTTGTTTCTGATGGTTCCAGTGCCAACACAGAGACACCCCCCCCTTCAAATTACCCTCCACCAGCTGTCCCAGTGCCCACTCTCACACTGTGTCCAGCGTCACTGCTGACCAAATAAATGCTTCTGCACCCTTGAAATGATAGCTTTGGATGCCATAGACTTTTGTCTGTCATGAAACTTTCAGCTCATGGCTACAACTGCATGACCAAAAGTCTCTCAGACTAGAAAACGATGGAGTCAGGAAGGTCATGAATAACTTAAAAAAATTTTAGTTTATTGGATTTTTGGCCACAGAAGCTTAAGTCATGAATAAAGAAACAAAAGGAAATGATTGATAGTATTTTCAAGTTCTACAGAACCCAAGCCTAGAATTATTACATGAAGAAAAAAGAAAAAGAATAGAGGAAAACAGAGAGAGTTTATCTTTGCATCAAAGAAGAAAGGAGAGCCTGACAAAGACTGGGGAAAAAATACTTGAACCAATGGATCTAAACTAAGTGAGAGGAATGTGAAATGAATAGCAACTCTTCTTACAACCTCATACACTAGCATTCTGTTTACTACATGCCATTCAAACACAAATTTTCAGGCCAGGCACGGTGGCTCACGCCTGTAATCCCAACACTTTGGGAGGCCGGCAGGCAGATCAGTTGAGGCCAGAAGTTCAAGACCAGCCAGGCCAATGTGGTGAAACCTGCCTCTACAAAAAATAAAAAAATTAGCCAGGTGTGGTGGTGCACACCTGTCAATCCCAGGTATTCAGGAGGCTGAGGCTTGAGAATCACTTGAACCTGAGAGGTGTAGGTTGCAGTGAGCCAAGATTGCACCACTGCACCCCAGCCTGGCCTAGAGAGTGAGACTCTGTCTCAAAAAACAAAAAACAAAACCAAAAAATTTTTTTTTCAGATTAAATGTCTATACTAGTAGGCCCTTTTTCTATAAAATCCTAATGGAAAATTTCAAACATTCATTCAGCCACTATTTATTAGATACTTATGAGCCGAACAAAAAGTTGGAAAATTCCAGGAACACTGCAGTAATCAAGACAGTCTTTTAGTCAAGATCTAACTGTCTTGTAGACAGATACAACTAGGATGTCAGAAACCATAACAAGGTGGTACCAGTAGGTGTTTGTAATAATGGGGTCTGAAACCAAACCGTCTGGGGATGTTCCTGTTTCATTACTTCCTGGCTGTATGACCTTGGGCAAGGTGCTAAAACTCTATAACTTAGCCTCCTCATCTGCAGGATAGACTTCCCATAAAGGCTGTTTGAGGATTAAGTAAGATTAAGCCATAGTAAGTGCTTTGTGCACTGAGTGGCATACAGTAAGAAGTCATCAAAAGTTAGGAAATGTTGGCCGGGCACAGTAGTTCACGCCTGTAATTCCAGCACTTTGGGAGGCCAAAGCAGGCAGATCACTTGAGGTCGGGAGTTTGAGATCAGCCTGGCTAATATGGTGAAACCTCATCTCTACTAAATACAAAAATTAGCCAAGTGTGGTGGTACATGCCCATAATCCCAGCTACTTGGGAGGCTGAGGTGGTAAGAATTGCTTGAACCCTAGAGGTGGAGGTTGCAGTGAGCTGAGATCATGCCACTGTGCTCCCGCCTGGGCGACAGAGCAAGACTCCATCTCAAAAAAAAAAGAGTCCAGGTCATGCAGCAACTTAGTGGGTACCGTGGAC
>NW_016107411.1:586674-633762 GCF_001604975.1 Cebus imitator | reverse complement strand
GTCTGGGCGACAGAGCAAAAATCCATCTCAAAAAAAAAAAAAAAAAAAAATAGATTAGGAAAGATTAGTACTATTGTTGTATAACAGATCATGGGTGATATCAGTGATGGAAAATGTGCTCTGAAGCTTCAGAGGAGTTGGAGATCCTCTCTTTTGGGGATGAATGGAATCAAGAAGGCTTCAGTGAGGAAGGTAGCATTTAAGATCAACTATAACTAAACAGACATGATTAGGCATTTACAGAAATTCTATTATAACTGAAAAGCCAGAATATTATACACTTTAGAAAAAAACAGGTTTTCCATAGCTTAGTTGACAAAAAAAGAAAAGAAAAAAATAGCTTCATGAAATTTGACATTATTTTCCAGGGTTTGGTGTGAAAGTAGATATTGAACCTAGCAACACAGCCAGGTAATAGTACAAAGAAAATCAATGTATTGCTACCAAGAGAGGTACATGATCCCGTAGGATCCTGTTCTATTCAACTGTAATCCAAAATGACACCATGGCTTTTAATGGAGCTTGGCAAGGTCTAGACATGCCAATTTTAAACTTAGCCTCAAATTTAAATCACAGGGTTTGAGACTCAGATCTCCAATGTGACCTTTCCTTGGCATTGTTCAAGAAAACGTGTCTGTCACTGTGGACAGAAACCATACGCCCTTTTACTCTGGAAAGTATAATGAAAAAATGTACTGTACTTTTACAAGTGCAGAGCCACCAAATGATGGTGGCTATAATTCCCTAGAAGCAATAGAAACAAAGACTGTTTGATTTGTAATGTTCATGTAGAAATGTTGTCTTATTGCACTAATAAGCATTCGTATTTCCCCCATACTCAGTACTTTAATTCAAAAGAAGCTTGTCAGGAATCTCATCATTTATGGATTCAACATATAGTTCCTCTGAATACATTCATTTTGCAAGTGTTCTCACTGAGAACACTACTTTGTCCTTGCCAGACCCATGTAATATTGTACTGAACAGAGGAGCTAAAAGCCCACAGTGGCTTGAATTCCCCTACACCCTCCCTGTTTCCTAGCCCTGGAAGGTCTAATTAAAGAGAGTGCTAGGGTTTGAATGTGTCAGGTGTTGCCAATGTGATAGTATGAAGAGGTAGAGCCATTAAGACATGATTAGGCCATGAGGATTGCGTCCCTCATGAAAGTGATTAAGACCCTTATAAAAGAGGCTTCACACAGCATTCAGGTAGGTGGTCCTTCTGCCTTCCACCATGTGCAAACACAGCATTCCTCCCCTCCAGGTAAACTATCTTGGAAGTGGAGAGCAGCCTGCACCACAGCCAATCGAATCTTCTGGTGCCTTAATCTTGAACTATCCAGCCTCTAGGACTGTGAGAAAATAAATTTCTATTCTTTAATAAATTACCTAATCAATGGTATTTGTTATAGGAATGACAAAGACAGAAATTGGAACCAGAGGAAGGGGATAATGCTATAATAAATACCTAAAAATGTAGAAACAGCTTTGGAATTGGGTAATGGGTAGAAGCTGGAATGGTAATGGGTAAATGCTGGATAAAGCCTCTACCAGCATGAACAGAACAGTAAGGGCAACTCTGGTGCAGGCTAAGAAGCAGAAGGCTGTAGGGAAAGTCTGACTTTCCTATAGATACCTTAAGTGGCTGTGAACAGAATGTTGGTATAAATACCAACAGTGAAGATTATTCTGTTGAGATCTCAGGTGGACATGAGGAACAAGGTAGTGAAACCTGAAGGAAGGGCCATCCTCGTTATAAATTGGCAAAGAATTATGCTGAATTCTGTCCTGTCCTAGGACTTTGTGGAATGCAGAACTTAAAAGCAATTAACTAGAATATTTGGTGGAGTAAAGTCTGAATTTTCCATTATCCCAAATTGTGAGAATTTGGGAAATTTTTAGCTTGGCCATGTGGAGAATTTTAAAAAGTGCCTTTAGAAGAGAAAACC
This sequence comes from Cebus imitator, assembly GCF_001604975.1. Lineage (NCBI taxonomy): Eukaryota > Metazoa > Chordata > Mammalia > Primates > Cebidae > Cebus > Cebus imitator. The sequence continues at coordinate 631,813 of NW_016107411.1, read as the reverse complement.
AAGGGCATGACCAAGTGACTGTTTGGTTAGGAGATGAGTATGAATAGAAGGAAGCTAAGTGCTATTCATCAAGACAATGGACCAATGGCCCTAAACACATTTTGAAGATCTTTGAGGCTGCCCCTCCCATCACGGGCCCAGAGTGCTAGGGCTTTGGGGGCAGAATGGTTTTGAGGAAGGGGCCTAGGGTGCCCAGGGTATCTGGGGGCTCACTGTCCAGGGCAATCTCAAGTCTCTGCTCCCCACATTCCGGCACAGCATTCCTCAGCCTCCCCAGCTGTGGCTTGAGTGAACCCAGCTGTAGCTATAAACCTCGGCAGTCTCCATGTGGTGGTAGTTCTGAAGCTTACAGAGTGCAAGAGCTGTGGAGGCATGGCTACTTCCACCTAGATTTTAAAGGATGTCTCAGGCAGCCTTGGGACCGAGGCAGGGACCTGCTTGCCACAGAGGCAAGGCTATGGCAGAGAGCATTCACTAGCTCAATAACTAGTAGAACTGTGGGGTCAGAGCCACTGCAGAGAGGCCCCAGTATAGCAATCCTTAGTGTATCCATGGGGGCAGGTCCCCCATTATTGTAGAGCCACAGCATGCAAAACCGCATTATTGTAGAGCCACGGCATGAAACTCCAGCCAGAGAGAACTACAAGGGCTGAACTCCAGCCCGTGAGAGCTGCTTCATGGGCTATGCTCAACAAAGTTGTCATAGAAGGGTCTCCTGGAGCCTTGGAGATCCAACCCACCCCAGTATGTCTTGAAGGCAAGACATGAAGTAAAAGATTACTTTCAAGTCTTAAGATTTAATGTTGTTTGCCTTGTTGGGTTTTAGACTTGGGACTTGCTACCCCTTTCTTCTTTGCTATTTCTTTTGGAATGGAAATGTCTATCCTATGTCTGTCCCACCATTGTATTTTACTTTATTTTTGAGACAGAATCTCACTCTGTCACCCAAGCTGGAATGCAGTGGCAGGATGTTGGCTCACTGCAACCTCCACCTCTGAGGTTCAAGCAATTCTCCTGTCTCAGCCTCTCAAGTAGCTGAGATTACAGGTTCCTGCCACCACACCGGCTAAATTTTTGGTAGAGACAGGGTTACATCGTGTTGGCCAGGATGGTCTCAAACTCCTGGCCTCAAGTGATCTACCTGCCTTGGCCTCCCAAAATGCTGTGATTACAGGAATTAACCATTGTGCCCAGCCCCACTACTGTATTAATATTTTACAAGCATATGACTTGTTTAACTTCACAGGTTCATAGCATGAGAGCAATTTTCCTTGAGCTGAATTGTGTCTTTGGTCTCACCCATATAGGATTTAGATGAGACTCTGGATTTTAGACTTTGAGTTGATGCTAGAACAAGTTTAGATTGGGCTACTAGGATGGAATCAATGTATTTTGCATGTGAGAGGACACAAATTTGGGAGAGGTGCCAGGGTGGAATACTGTTGTTGGAACGTGTCCCCTTCAAAAATCAGGTGTTGCCAATGTGATAGTATTGACATTGGTCTTTTTTTTCCCCCTTTTTTGAGACAGAGTCTTGTTCTGTTACCAGGATGAAGTGCAGTGATGCGATCTCAGCTCACTGCAACCTCTGCCTCCCAGGTTCAAGTGATTCCTCTGCCCTAGCCTCCCAAGTAGCTAGGACTACAGGTGCATGCCACCACAACTGGCTAATTTTTTGTATTTTAGTAGAGACGAGGTTTTACCATGAGAAATTGGTCTTTTAAGAGGTGATTAGGTCATGAGTACTCCTCCCAGGTAAATGAGACTAAGGCCCTTATTAAAAAATGTTTCACATAACATTTAGATAATTGCTCTTCTGCCTTCTGCCATATGAGAGCAAAGGGTTCCTCTCATCCAGAAGAACTATCTTGGAAAACAGCTTCCCTTTCCAGAAAACTGAACCTGCTAGTACATTTATCTTGAAGTTTTCAGCCTCCAGAACTGTGAGCAAACAAATTTTTATTCTTTATAAATTACTTCATATATGGTATTTTGGTATAGCAGCACAAATGGACTAAGAGTGATCCTGCAGTAAAAATAGAGTACCCTTCTTTATCCCTTTCACTGAAAACCTGTCAACACTGTTTTCCATTCATTGCAACTCATGATATCACAATTTATGCACTTCCATTGTGTCAGTTCATTCTTACATTGCTATAAAGAAATACCTGAGGTTGGGTAATTTATAAGGAAAAATTTATTTTGGCTCACAGTTCTGCAGCCTATATAGGAAGCATGGTGCTGGTGTCTGCTTCTGGTGCAGCCTCAAGAAGCTTACTATGGTGGAAGACAAATAGGAGCAGGTCCATCACATGATGAGAGCAGGGGCAAGAGAGAACAAGTACAGGTATTGATCGACTCACCTATGCAACTTACGACCATTCGACTTTACGACCACAATCGCTAGCCACGACTGCTCCGCGTCTGGCAGCGCAAACGTTGCCCAGCTGGGCGTACGACAGTGTGGACCAGCTTCCGGCAGCACTACCATCTCCGCGTGCACCATTTCAACTGTACATATAGCCTACTCAACTTACGACCAAATCGTGTTACGACCGGTCCGCGGTCCTGACCGTGGTCGTAAGTTGAGCACTAGCTGTATATACGTCCAAGACTCCTTCAAGCAATCAGATCTTGCATGGACTTATTGATAACTCACCTATCACAAACAGAATGGTGCTAAACCAAACATGAGGGATCCATCCCCATGATCCCATCACCTCCTACCAGGCCTTCCCTCCAACACCGGGAATCAAATTTCAACATGAGATTTGGAGGGGACAAACATCCAAACCATTATCAACCATAAACTTCTAGCTAGTATTTATTCCTGTAGTTCATCCTGAAAAGAGCCCAAAATGGGTCATCCTCAGACTATAATGGTGACAAACATTTGAACTAAAGTGAATGAGGCAGGGTACTGTGATTCATGTCTGTAATCCTAGCACTCTAGGAGGCTGAGGCAGGCAGATCATTTGAGGTCAGGAGTTCGAGAACAGCCTGGCCAACATGGTGAAACCTTGTCTCTACTAAAAATACAAAAATTAGCCAGGCATGGTGATGCAGGCCTGTAGTCCCAGCTACTCAAGAGGCTAAGGCAGGAGAATGGCTTGAACCCAGGAGGTGGAGGTTGCAGTGAACTGAGATCACACCACTGTACTCCAGAGTGAGACTCTGTCTCAAAAAAAAAAAAAAAAAAAAAAAAAAAAAAAAAAAAAAAAAAAAAAAAAAAAAAAAAAAACAAAAAAAGTAAGTGTATAGACGAGATAATTCTTAAAAAGGAACTCTGTGTACATCCACTACTCAAGAACTTGCAAGGGCTCCCTATTTTCCAAGGATCAGACCTAAGTTCTTCACCAGAAATATCTGTTCCCGGCATCCTCTGTAATTTCAAAACAGACTATTTCTGACCAAAACCCTTAGATCAAGTAGAAGTAGTCTGCTCATTATGTTATATAGTGAATCTCAACTAGAGGTGCATCATAGGTGCATGGGATGTCACCTATGACAAAAGTAATAAACGACATCTCTCTTGCCCTCTTTCTCTAACATAAGCTGCTACTTTGTGAACCACCTTATGGAGAGGCCCATTTGGAAAGAAACTGAGGGATGTTTCTAAGCCAACAGCCAGTAAGAAACTTAGGCCCTTTGTCTATTGGCCTATGAGAAACTAAATCCTGCCGACAAACAATGAGCTTGGAAATACATTCTGCTCCAATTGAGCAGAGCTGCTGTAGATCCTGCTCTAGTTGAAATTACTACAGGCCTGGCCATTGCTTTGACTGAAGCATTATGAAAGACTCACAGCTGGAGGACCCAGCTAAGGCATGGTCAGATTCCTGACTGTTGTTAAACCAAAATTAAGATAGGGGGCCAGACCTGAAAAATTCCTGAGCAAACAAAACCAGAGGCCTTAAAAATAACCTTAATCTTGCTTAAATTGCCAACTTGAGCAAAACAACTTGCGTCACTTCTGATAAATGCTTACATTAGAACTAAAACTTAACCCAGTGCATCATAAGCAGCTAACAAACATAATTATGTGACTAGGGACTTTCCAAGAAGGTATCAAAGAAAAGGCCATTTTGTAATTGCAAACTAGTCAAATAATTTTATTTTGCCTTTGCATTTTGCCAATAAATACTCGCCTCATTCTGTCATTGAGACACTAAGCCTCTTGCAATCTGGTATTTGTCCATCCATAAATTGCTTCTTACTCAAAGTCTTTAAAATTTTATGCCTTAAATTTTAATGCAGTGATAGTTAATTTTATGTTGTCAACTTGGCTAGGCCATGGTACCCAGATATTTGAAAACACCAGTCTAGATGTTACTGTAAAGATGTTAAAATTAACATTTAACTAGTAGACACTGAGTAAAGCAGATTACTTTCCATAATGTGGGTGGGCCTTATCTAATCAGTTGAAGCACATAAGGTAAAACAGACTGAGGTTCCCCCAAGAAAGGGAATTCTGCCTCCAGACTGTCTTTGGATTTGAGCTGTAATATTAACTCTTCCCTAGATCTCTAGCCTGCTGGCCTACCCTGCAGATGTTGAACTTGCCAGTGTCCATAACTACATGAGCTAATTCCTTAAATTATCTTAATTTTTTTCTCTCTCTCCCCCACCCCAATGTGGTATAGTTATCAAGCTAAGAAATTAATATTTATAAATTACAATTAACTATAGTCTATACTTTATTCTTTTTAAACTAGTTTTTCAACTGTGTCCCGTTTTTGTTCCAGGATCTAGTCTAGGATGCCACGGAGGTCATATTCGTTTAGTATGCACCAAACTGTGACAGTTTTAGGTTTTCTTTGCTTTTCATGACCTTGATAATATTTAAGAGTACTGGTCTGATATTTCATAGAATATTCATAATTTTCCTAATGTGTTGTCACAGTTAGATGTGCGTTATGGATATTAGGAAAAAATATCACAATGGTAAAATATATTTATCATAATATCAAAGGTGTATGATACAACATGACTTTAAATGGTGATGTGAACCTTGATTACTTGATTAAGGTGGTGCTTGCCAGGTTTCTTCGCAATTACTACTTTCCTCTTCTATATTAGTTTCAAGTAAGTCACTAATTCTATCATGCAGTCAAGGGGAAAAAATTAAGTTCCATCTCCTGATGGAAGAATACGAAAAAAATTTAGACATATGTTTAAAGCCACAATAGTAAATAATGTGTTAGAGATACTACTTTGAGTCATTTTAACTGTCCTGCTCCTTGTTAAAATTTTGGCCACTCATTTTTAATATTCATCATTGAGTTTTGCCTGTAGGAGTTCTAACTAGATGTTCTAACTATTGTTTCTGTCATACAATCTTTTTTTAAAAATTTAGAATTCTTCAAGAAAGATATTTGTTTCTTTTCACCCATTTATTGATTCATTCAGCTGACTATTGACAATATTATGGACTCATGGACAATTATTTTATTATTTGAGGTATATAGCCCAGTATTATTATTTATTGTTTCTCAAATTGTTGCAGTTTTGGCCATTGGGAGCTCTTTCAGTTTGGCTCCTGTTAGTTCACTGTGTCCAATCTTAGTTATTATCACTATTTTTTAACATTTTTCATGCTTCCTGTTACTATAAGATGCTCCAAGCATATCTGTAATAGATATCAAGCTAACCAACAGAGTGGACAAATCACTAATCTCAGAAACACATATTAAATGTTAACAAACTATGCTAAATGCCATGGAAAACAATCAAAGTTTAAGATATTTCTGCCTTATAGGACACTATAATCTATTTTTCCAAGGTAAAACAAACTAACAAAGATGATTGAAAACATATAGCAGTGCCAAATTATATCAATAAGGGCTGGAGAAGCTTTCAGAAGAGGAAAAAATACCACTGAGTTTAATATGCCAAGAAAGGAGGTCCAGGGAAATATATATGGTATAGTCAAGTGCAGGAATTATTATTATAGGATATCAGAAGCCATAAGAAATAAAATCATCCTAGATGAAATGGACAAGGGGATAAGCAAGGATAAGCAAGAGTAATTCAGAAACATCTTTGGTAATAGCTGTAACAACTACTTCCAAAAAAGACACAGGTTGCAAATAGAAAAAATAAATAATAAATGTCAATATCCACAATACAGAGATCCTGGACACAAATCCACTACCCACAGGCCCTGACACCTGGCCCACCCATGTACCTCATCAACAGGGCCACCTGTAGACCCTGCCAAATGTCCTGCCCAGAATCTTCCAAAATGACTTGTGAAGAGCTTTCTCTGCCAAAGCCAGTCTATAAATATGGAAAGAGGTGACTGCTTCTTCAAGGGCACAGACACCAAAATAAAGATACATGGATCACAAAGAATCAGGAAAATGACACCATCAAAAAGACAAAATAAAGTTCCAGTAACCAACCCTAAAGAAATGGAGATCCATAACTGCCAGACAAAGAATTCAAACAATTACCTTAAGGAAGCTCAGTGAGCTACAGACAACAAATCAGGAAAATAAATAAACAAAATTAGAAGTTCAACAAAGAGATAGAAACCATAAAAAGAACCAAACAGAAATTCTGGCGCTGCAGTTATTATGACTAAACTGAAAAATTAAACAGTTTCAACAGCAGATTGAATCAAGCAGAAGAAGGAATAAACTCAAAGACATATCATTTCAAATCATTAGTCAGAGAGAAGAAAGAAAAGTGAGAAAATCCCACTAGACTTACAGCAAACAAACGAGTCAGCAAGCAAACTAATATATGCATTAGCAGGCAACATCAGCAAGCAAACTAATATATGCACTATGGGACATTTAGAAGAAGAAGAGAAAAAGGAACAGAAAGCTTATTTAAAGGACTAATGGCTGAACTTTTTAAAATCTGAAGATGAAAATGGACAACCAAATTCATGAGACAACTCAAATAGGTGGAACCTAAAGAGCTCCAGGAGAAATTACTATTAAATTTTCAAAAGCCAAAGACAAATTTGAAAGCAAGAGAAAAATGACTCATCACATAAATAAATTTCCATACAACCATTAGCAGATTTTTCAGAACTGTTGCAGGCAAGATGAGAGTGGGATGATATATTCAAAATGCTGAAAGAGAAAAAAAAGCTGCCATTCAGAAATACTATATCTGGTAAAAATGTCTTTTAAAAGTGAATGAGAGCTAAACATATTCCAAGACAAATGAAAATTAAGGAAGTATATCAACACTAGGTGCTCCTAATAAGAAGTGTGAAAGGGAGTTCTTCAAGTTGTAACAAAAGAATACCAAACAACAATATAAAAGTATATAAAAATATAAATCTTGCTGGTAAAGGTAAATACACAGACTAATACATTACAAGGTATATTGTAATGGAGATGTATAAGTCACTTTTAATCCTAATAGAAATTAAAAAGATAAAAGTTTTAAGAATTACTATAACCAAAATATTAATAATACACAATATAAAAAGTAAATTTTCACATCAATATCAGTGTGTAATAAATGTGCTTTTGTAGGTTATTGAAGATATGTTATTTTAAAATAGACTGTTATAAGTTTTATGTACACCTCATGGTAATCACAAAAGGATAGTCTATACAAAAGACAGAATAAAAGCTTATCACTACAAAAACTCAAAGAATAAGACAGCAAAAAGGAAGAGGAACAAAAGAACTATAAAACAGAAGACAACTAACAACATAATAATAGTATTTTACTTATCAATAATTTAAGTGGATCAAACTCACCAAATAAAAAATATAAAAATAAGATTCAACTATATGCTGTCTACAAAAGAAACACTTTAAATTTAAAGACACATAAGGCTAAGAGTAAATGAATGGAAAAAATACTCCAAACAAATAGTAACAAAAGAAAGCAGGGGTAATGATTTTTATAATATACAAAATGCCTTTAAGTCAACTGTCACAAGAGACACAGATCACTATGTAGCGAAGAAAAGAGTCAATTCAACAGGAAGATAACAATAGTAGACTTCAACAACTTATCTTCAATATGGATTGATTATACAGAAAATCATTAAGGAAAACAGCAGTCTTGAATAACACTATATACCAAATGGACCTAACAGAAATGTACAGAACATTCTACCCAGCAGCAGTAGAATAAACATTGTTCTCAAGTGCATACAGAACATTCTCTAGGATAGATCACATGCTTGGTCACAAAACAAATCTTTACTTTAAAAAGATTAAAATTATACCAAGAATCTTTCTAACACAATGAAATCAAACAAGATATCAACAACAAAAAAAAAGAAAATTCACAAATATATGGGAATTTAAAAACACACTCCTAAATAACTGTTGACTCAAAAAAGAAATAAAAAGAAAATTTACAAAATATCTTGAAAAATAAAAAAAAACCTAAAATTTATTGGATGCATCAAAAGAAATATTAAGAAGGAAGTTTATAGTGATAAACACTTAACCAAAAAACTAAAATAAAAAAAATTATTTTATGCATTATAGAACTAGTAAAAGAACAAACCAGGCCAAAAGCTAACAGAAGAAAGAAAATATTAAACATTAAAACAGAAGTAAATGAACTAGAAAACAGAAAAACATTAGAAAATAATAAAATGAAAAGTTGGTTTTTTGAAAAGATAAAATTGACAAGCTGTTACCTAGACTAAGAAAAAAAGATTCAAATAAGTCAAATAAAAGAGGGGCCACACAAATAAAAATATTATAATAAACTATTATATATGACAATATATACCAACACACTGGGTAACCTAGGAGAAATGAATACATTCTTAAAAACACAGGACATACCACACTGAATCATGAAGAAATAGAAAGCCTAATTGGATCAATGACAAATAAGGAGACCTAATCAGTAATCAGAAACCACCTACTAAATAAAAGTTCCATATCAGATGGTTCCACAAGTGAATTCTATCAGAATTAATGCCAATATTATTAAACTCTTTCAAAAACTAGAAGAGGAAACACTCTCAAACTCATTTTATGAGGCCAGATACCCCAATACAAACCAAGACAAAGATACCATGAGAAAAGAAAATAGGCCAATATCCCTGTTGAACATTAATGTAAAAATCCCCAACAAAATAACAGCAAACCAAAGTCAACAGCACATTAAATGGGTCATACACCAAGGCCAAATGGGATTTATTCCTGGGATGCAAGCATGGTTCAACATATGAAAATCAACCAATGTGATACATCATATTAATAAAGGATAAAAATCACATGATAGTATCAATAGATGCAGAAAAAGCACTTTATAAAATTAAACATGCCTTCATAATAAAAACTTAACAAATTAGGTTTAGTAGGAACTTACCTTAACAAAATAAAGGCCTTAAATGAAAAGCCCGTATATATCATCTTACTCAATGGTGAAAAACTGAAAGATTTTTATTGAATCAGGAACAAGTAAGGATATCCACCCTTAAAATTTCTACTCAGATGCGTACTGAAATTCTAGCCAGACCAATTAGGAAATAAAAAGATTTTTTTTTAACTTCGTAAAGGAAATAATTGGAAAAATAAAATAAAATCACCTGTTTGCTGATGACATGATTTCATACACAGAAAACTAAGAAGTCCACACATACACACACACAGTGTTAGAACTGTATTAGAACTTTACTAATAAATTTAGTAAAGTTGCAGGATATAAAAATCAACATATAAAAATTAGTTCTGTTTGTATACATAAACAATTAACTATCTGAAAAGGAAATTAAAACAATCCCACTTACAACAGGATCAAAAAGAACAAAGTACTCAGGAATAAACCTTGCCAAGGAGGTGAAAGACTTGTACACAAAAACGGTAAAACACTGATTAGACAAATTAAAACACATACAAATAAAAATCCCATGTTCATGGATTAGAAGAATATCAAAATGTTCACACTATCCAAAGGAATACACAGATACAATAAAACCTCTATCAAAATCCCAGTGGCATTTTTTACAGAAATGAAAAATACAATCCTAAAATGTATATGAAACCATAAAAGATCCTGAATAGCCAAAGCAATTTTGATCAAAGAAAAAGCTAGAAGTATCACATTTACTGACTTCAAAATATATTACAAAGCTATAGTAATCACCTGACATAAAAACAGGCATATAGTACAATGAAACAAAGTAGAGAACCCAGAAATAAACTCAGGCACATAAGATCAAATGATGATCCTCAACAAGAGTGCCAATACTATAAACAAATGGTGGTGGGAAAAGTGGACATCCACATACCACAGAATGAAATTTTACCCTTATGTTACACCATACACAAAAAGCAACTCAAAATGAAATAAAGACTTAAACACAAGACCTGAAACCATAAATTTTCTAGAAGAAAGCATAGAACAAAAGCTCTATTATGTTGACTTTGGCAGTGATTTATTGGATATGATACCAAAGGACAGGCAACAAGAGCAAGTAATAGATAAATGAGATCACATCAATCTAGAAAACTTCTATACAGCAAAGGAAATAATCAACAAAATGAAAAGGTAAGTTACAAAATGGGACAAAATCTTTGCAAAATGGGGGAAAATAATTTATCTGATAAAGGGTTAATGTAAAAAATATATCAGGAATTTCTACAACTCTATAGCAAAAATAAATAAATAAAAATCCAATAAAAATGGGCAAAGAAACTGAGTAGACATTTCACTGAAGACATACAGGTATATAAAAAGATATTCAACATACTAATCATCAAGGAAATTCAAATCAAAACCAAAATGAGACATCATCTCACATCTGTTAGGCAATTATAAAAAAAAGGATAAATGTTGGTGAGGATGCAGGGAAAAAGAAACCTTTATAAGCTATTGGTGGGAATGTAAATTGGTGCAACCACTGTGGAAAACTGCATGGGGATTCCTTGAAGAATCAGAACTATCACTTGAGAGTAGAAATCCCACTTCTGAGTATATACCCAAAGGAATTGAAAGAATTGAAGTCTGTATCACAAAGAAATTTCTGCACTCTCATGCTCACTGAAGCATTAGCCAAGATACAGAAACAACCTAAATACCTGTTGACAGATGGACAAATAAAGAAAATATGATATATACATACTCTAGAATATTATTCAACCTTGAAAAAGAAAATCCTGTCATTTGCAACAACATGGATGTATCTGGAAGACATTATGCTCGCTAAACTAAGCCAGGCACAGAAGGAAAAATGCTACATGATATTACTAATATGGGGAATCTAAAATAATCAGACTCATAAAAGCAGATAGAATGGTGGTTGCCAAGGTAGGGAAAGGATAAAATGTGGAGTATGGAGGTATTAGTCAAAGGGTAAAAATGTTCAGTTATAAAAGAAAAGTCGTAGTGCTCTACAGTGCCTATAGTTAATATTTTATAACACTAAAAATTTGCAGCGACCTTATTTGCTAGATCTTATATTAAATGTTCATATTGTAAAATAATATGAAACTTTTGGAGGTGATTAATATGTTTATGGTATAGATTACAGTGATGGCTTCATGGTTATATACTTATCTCTCTTACCAAGTTGTATATATTAAATATGTAAAAATTTTGCATTATTCTTACCTCAAATGATTTCTCTTTAAAAAGATCAATATCCAAAACCACTCTGACTTCAAAAGTCAGGTACATAGTTCTGACTCTTTTAAGAAATAAAAGAAACTTATGGCTATCTTTTGGTAAGGTAATATCAAATTATTTTACATTTCAACTCTCAAGCAACTGTGAAGAGACATGAGATTTATACTTGCTCTAGAATCTTCCAGTTCAACATGGTACTCTGATCACATCAGTTTATTCCATGCCTTCTTAGGTTCCCAAACAGCCATAAATCTACAAAGCCAAAGAAAATTGGTGTGAATGAAGAAATGCTAGAAAAAGTCTAGATGATGGAATTGAATAGGACTGAGAAAGCCACAGCTTAAGTACACGTGAGAAGAAAGGATCAAAAGCATGCAGAAACCGAAGTGGCTTCTGTAGTGAAACAACCAGGCTTCTAGAATACACCCTAAAAAGCAAGATATCAGGTTATAATCTCTGATACAAAGTTTGTAATCAACTTTTCATTCTTAAATATAATTGTATAACAGGTACTGACAGGCATTTGAAGAAAGTTGGAAAGATAAAGGAAGAAATCTACAATCAACAAACAAAAATAGCCCTTGAGAAAATGTGAGTAATTGAGAGAATGAAACTTTTAAAACTCTAAAAACATAAATTTTATAAAATTATCAATTTTTAAAAAATCAATATAAAGGAAATTTTGTTTCATAATCTTTCCAAAAAGCTTTTAAAAATCGAAAGAGAAATGAAAAACAGAAGACAAAAGACAAAGTATATAGAGAATCCAACCAGAATACTAAGAATGTCAAGGGGAATTTCCAGTAAGAAAAGCAAAGGAAAAGAATTAAAGAATTGAAAAGAAATTTCCAGAAACTGGAGGTCAGAAGTTTTCAAAATTAAATGCCTCATCAAGAGATAAACATAATTAATGAAGAAAGGAATCATAACCAGATACGTTTTTATAAGAGATCCTATAGATAAGTTTCTAAAAACTGAGGAGGAAAAAATTAGTAATTTATAAAGGGACAGGAATCAAATTTCTAGTCAACAATACTGGATACTAAAAAATAGAGTAATGCCTCCAAATTTCCAAAGGAAATTTGTTTTTAAATTATAAATCTTAATCTAGCCAAATCTAGCAAAAATGTTAATTAAGTCACTATTGGATATACAAAGGTTCAGAGTATTTACTTTCCACATATGTCCTTTTTGGAAAACTTCTTGAGGATGTGCTTCAGCAGTAAATAAAATTAGAGTAAGAAAAGGCATGAACACAAGCAAAAGCAAGGCAAGATGCCTACGTACCAGTTGCCCCAACCTGGAACAGAGGGAGGTATTTAGGAAAAAGGGGATTTCTAAATATTTTATTCTATTTCCTGAGTGAAAGTGCTTAAGAATGCAATAAAGGCAAATTACGCAAAGGAAAGTAAAAGCAATTAGAAACTCTAGGAAAAACAACAAAATAAAGCAACATAATCACAGTATAAAACTTAGATCAGTAGTAATAACTACATATTAATACATATTGATTTTTAACCATTAGAATCAACCTACAAATATTACAACTAGAGTTGTAATATATTTGAAAAACATTATATCAACCTTCATAATTTAAAATTAAAAGCACATCTGAGAGAAACTGGAAGGTATTAAAAGGAGGAGCTATAGAAAGGATAATTGTTCTGGTCTGAATTTGTCCAAAATTCATTTGTTGAAACTCAGTCCTCATTGTGCTTTTATTAAGAGGTGGATGGAGGCTTTGGGGAAGTGATGAAGTCAAGAGAGCTCCATCCTCATAAAGGGATCAGTGACTTATAAATGGGCTGGAGGGAACTAGCGTAGTTCCTTTTAGCTCTTCTGCCATGTGAGGATACGGCATTTTCTCCTTTTGCCCTTCCTCATCTTCTACACGAGGATGATTCCATGAAAACACACTATGGATGGAACAGGACTTCACTAAACACAGAACCTGCCAGCACCATGATCTCATGCTTTCCAACTTCTAGAACTTAGAAGAAACAAATTTCTGTTCTTTATATATCATTTAGTGTCAAGTATTTTTGGCACAGCAACACAGACTAAGACAGTAATAGTCTCATCTTAAAAAAGAATCATTTGATAGTGCATATGACTGAGATAGAAATAAAGGAATGAATATATTATTTGAAGGTGTAGAGGTAACAAGAACCTCTGTGGTTTACTCACTAAAATATTTAGAGTTTTTACTCTCCAAAATATGAGGGTAGTTTAGCAATGGGGCAGTACAAATGAGCTAAATCATTATGTATCACAGTGGTTAAGTCAACAGATAATATTGAAATTTTATAAATCAAGAAATTGTGATCACATACACATGCATATACTTGATTCCGCCAATATTATACAGTTAGAACTATAAAGAAACTAAAAATATATATAAACACAGAAACAGCTGAAAAAAAATTATTAGCTTTTCTTTGGGCAGTAAGGATCCTGGAGGTAGGATCCAGGAGTATAGTTTCTCATTATAAGCCCACCTATACTCTTTAATTTTTAAAAAGCATTCATATGCAGCTATTGATAAAATAAATGTGAAACATTTATTAATGTTTAAAAATCCATCTGGATATCATCCAGCTAGACTAATTCTTCATCATAATGCAGCTCTCAGCGTTTAAATAACGTCTTACTGATAATGCAGAAATTACTACATTTTTAAGCTCAAACAGCAATGTCTTACACACATTCTACCCTGTGGTAGAAAATATCACAGTAACATTTTAGAACAGAAGATAAAATAGCAGATATCAGATACACTAAGTGTTAAATAAAACTATGGTTAAAATATTTGCTAAAAATATGAGGCATGGCCGGGCATGGTGGCTCATGCCTATAATCCCAGCACTTTGGGAGGCTGAGGTGGGCAGATCACAAGGTCTGAAGCTCGAGGCCATCCTGGCTAACACAGTGAAACCCTGTCTCTACTAAAAATACAAAAAATAAGCTGAGTGTGGTGGTGCCTGTAGTCCCAGCTACTCAGGAGGCTAAGGCAGGAGAATCACTTGAACCCAGGAGGAAGAGGTTGCAGTGAGCCGAGATCATGCCACTGCACTCCAGCCTGGGCAACAGAGAAAGACTCCATCTCAAAAAAGAAAAAGAAAAAAAGAGATGAATAAATGCCTGTCCTAATGAGTCTCCCCACTAGTATCTAATACTAGTGGGAACTAACATTAGAGAAAGGGGAACATTGGTCTCTCTGCTCACTAGTACAACAATGGAAGACTGATTAAATTGCAGCCATCCTGAAATACCTTGGGTCTGTCATTTATTCCCTCTGATTTCCCATGCGTAAGATTACAAATTGCCTACTAGAATCAGCGTCTGTGAGCCACATCCTCAACTTTCATTTCTAGGACAAAATACTCCTACCATCAATCATGGCACAGCTCAAATTTTTTGAAGCGTAGTGGGACACAACTGAATTGTTACTTAAAATTTGGAATATACCTGATGTAGCATGAGCTGGAATTTCTAAATGTGTTAACTACTCTGCAATATAGATTTGGAAAATGTGAAAAAGAAGTGGAAAACCTTAAGACAAATGCCCAAATAAGAAAGATTATAGACTCTGTGGATGGTATTCTCATTCATCTTCAAATTTCCTTTGCTTTGTGTTTAAACCAAATGAAGAGGTTTTCCAATGTCATTTGATACGGGCAAACATCTGAAATTCAACAGCAAACTCCCCTTCTTGCAGGAACTTTAAAAATGAAAGCTGGCTTGCTTTTCCTAAAGAAAAAAAAAAAAAAAAAAAAAGTCTCCCCAACCCCTGACACCCACCCTTTCCTGAATGAGAATTTTCCAGCAGCTGGAAGTTTCCAGACCTCTGTTCTCAGTGTTGGACAGCCTTATATTTTACTCATTTTTAGCAAAATTAGGGCTCAGAAAGTTTCGTGAGTAGTAATACACATTAGACGTCTATTGGAAGTTGTTGTGAAAAAGATTTCTCGATATGTATGTATGGATCTAAGCAGGAGATGGAAATCACCAAAATATTTTTGTGACAGAACAACAACAACAAAAAGAATAATCTATAAATATTATAGGACTGTCTTGGTGTGGGCAAAATCAGAGCTCAAAGAGCCTCCAGATCAATCCATGTGAGATTTTACAGGCCTTCTAGAATTGGTAATGAACAAAGTTTTGCTTTCCTGCCAGCCTGCATTCTTATTTCTGATGCATTCATACATAGTGATGGTTGTTACTAACATTATAATTACTATACAATCCTTTTAAGAATGTAAGTTCCATGAGAGCAAGAATGTTGTATCATCCACTACTATATTCAATCACCTAAAAGAGTGTCTGACATATAATAGGTATTCTGTACAATTTTTAAATGAGTTAAAAACCTTGTAAACTTATAAACCGCAAAGGAACAAGTACAGGTGAAAGTGGTTTGCAAATTAAATTCCAAAACATTCTAAGATGTGAGCAGTTGTTACTCTGTACAATCCAATCCCTGTTGGGGCCTGTTCCTTAAGGGCTCTGACAAAGCCATTGCCTGCATTTTGATTCCTGCTATAATTAGACTTATCTACATGGGAGACACAGGATAATACAGCTGTTCAAAGTATAAACTCTGAAACTGGACTCCGTGAGTTCAAATCCCACCTCTATAACTGACTTACTAGCTATATGATCTTGAGAAAGTTATTTAACCTCTCTATGCTTAATTTCCTTAACTGTAAATTGGGAGATGATAATGGTGCCTAACTTACAGGGTTGTGAGGATTAAATAGATTAGTATCTGTAACTCATTCAAAGCAAGGGCTGGTACAAAATAAGCATTGAATACTGCTGCTAGTGCTGTTGCTACCACTCCTATTATTATAGGGATGCAGAAAAAATATAAGGAAATTCAGCAATGTCCAAACTGTGATTTTTTTCTACTAATGCTACATGCAAGTTTAAGGGTATATTTTATATTGCTGAATTCCTCTGAAGTTTCAACTTCACACACTATTTTTCTACATATTTAGTTTCTTAAAGAGCTCAATGGAGCTACATCTCAGAAAGTTACGTGTTTGGGATAAAATAAGGATATGAGTTGAGGCATTTAATCATAGAAACAGCTTCAGGCTCTCTATCCATTCTTGGCTTGTTTTTCAAAGCACATTGCTAATGTGTTTTCTCTTTCATAAAGTTTTTTAAAAGTTACTTGGACATGACAAGCTTCTTTAAATGGAAAACAATTTTCATTTTTATTGAGATTTGCTTTAGGGACATTCTTAGGGTTGGTAATATTTTCAGACAATAATTTTATTCAAAAGACCTTATTTTATAGATTAACTGCATGATAAAGTTTGTGCAGTT
Organism: Cebus imitator; assembly: GCF_001604975.1. Classification (NCBI taxonomy): domain Eukaryota; kingdom Metazoa; phylum Chordata; class Mammalia; order Primates; family Cebidae; genus Cebus; species Cebus imitator. Next base: position 614,908 of record NW_016107411.1, on the reverse strand, counting down.
ACATTTACATTGACTTTGTGCTCCACTGTTCTGAAATCCAGATATCAGTTTACGGTAGTATAAGCATATCAGATTGACCTGAATTGCTCTAGAACATTTAAAAGGCAAACCCCAAAATGAAACAACACACCACCTCTGAACCATGTATTCTGTGCTGTGAGCAAGATCTTTCAGTTAGAACTTACTTAATTAGGTCAAGAGCTTCTCCTAGGAAAAGGGAGTTTGCCAAAGTAATTCTAAAATTCCCAAAATAAGGCATACAGCACTGTAACATTTCACTGATTCTTATTCTTTCTTTTTTAGTGCTTTGGGAAATGTTAGGCCATTGGTCTGTATCATTTAACTTCCTTGTAGGGGAAAACTGTCACGAGCAACTGCTTCAAACTGTAATAATCTTCCAGGTTCATCCTAGGGAATCCAAAAGTTGAGCACCAGATATTTCTTTTCCTTTCCATAGGCAATCATGCAAACTCCTTAGCTTAAGGCTGAGAAGTGTGTGTGTGTGTGTGTGTGTGTGTGTGTGTACTTACGCATATTATGTATATACGGCCTATGGTTATTTCATATATATATATATATATATATACACACACACACACACACACACACACACACACACACACACACACTATCCATGGATATTATATATATGCTATCTATGGATATTATATATATAATATTTATAGATGTTATATATGCATAATCTATGAATATTGTATGTAGATACATAGCTAATATACATACATACACATGCATTCATGATTTTATAAAATCAGTTGAGATTTTCGATCACTGGCAGGTCTGCAAAGGCTGTTGAGATTTAAACCATTATAAACAGTTACATGAAAGTTGTCCCAAAGTCACAGAGCCCTGAAAGCTAATTCGAACCTGCTTTCCTTCTTATGTACTATATACTTCTAATTACCGAACGTGGTTAGGCTCTCATACCATTTTGCATATTTTCATCCAAAAATCCAAACCTACTCCATCCTGAGAACAAAAGCTGGCAAGAAGCACTCAAGTGATGGGTGAACAAAATGTAATAAAAAAAGCAACATTCTGACATGGAAATGTCATGTGAGTTGCTGAATGGCACACAACTGCAAAGTCTACCATAATATTTTGAAACACTTTGCCAATGAGCATATAATTGACTGAAGGACTTGCCAGCACTATTCCAGAGATGTTTAACATACTACATAATAAAATCATTTACATAAAAGAATTAAATGTTAGAAGTACATTTTTAGAGAGCTTCTAAAACCAATGTGTGTGGGGGGGTTTTTTCCCCCATTTTGGGGCCAAAGAAATAACTCTGATATTCCCAGTTTTCACACTTTGCCTTCCATATTTGACCTGCTGCCTATCACATTTTTGCAAAACAATCACACCAGTCAGTAATAAGCCTGTATTTATTGAGAACCTCAGAAGTATAGATATCTGGCTCAAATTGCTATAAGATCCTCCCTCATGAGGTCAGCCTCTGTCCTTTTTTTATGAGCATTTTTTCATCAATCTATCTTTCTAGCAAGTATTCATTAAGTACCTAAGATATGTCAAGTATTGTGCTAGATGCCAGAGAGATAATGATGGGCAATATAACGTCACTGCCACCATAAAGTTTATAGCCTATCTGGGAAGGGTCACAGTTAAAGGAATAATAATCATACTTTGTGGCTGGGTGCAGTGTCTCATGCCTGTAATCCTAGCACATTGAGAGGCCGAGGCACGCAGATCACATGAAGCCAGGAGTTCAAGACCAGAATGGCCAACAAGGTGAAATCCTGTCTCTACTAAAAATACAAAAATTAGCCCGGTGTGGTGGTGCAAGTTTCTAATCGCAGATACTCAGGAGGCTGAGGCAGTAGAATGGTTTGAACCTGGGAGGCAGAGGCAGAGGTTGTAGTGAGCCGAGATAACACCACTGTGCTCCAGCCTGGGCCATAGAGCAGGGGAAGAAAGGGTGTAGAACATTAAAACAAACAATAACAACAACAAAAAACAACTCAGAAAACAATGGCTGGTATATAGAAAGAACAAGGGGAAAAGTTGCAAGAAAAAAGACTGGAGAGGTGAGCACAGGCTTATAACTGTTTTTATAAGATCCATTCTTTGCCATTGGTCCCTCTTCTATGATCATTCACAGTTCTAATAAATACTGGACTGGATAACTAGCAACACATCCTGAAGTAGTAACACAATAAAGCTATTATTCCATTATTCTTAACATAGACCTCTCCTTGTAACCCAGTGAATCATCTATGACAAAATCCAAAGCAACTTTCCATCTACTCCACCAAGAAATTTTGAATTTTTTATTAATAGATGATAGGTCAGGATTTATGATCATAACTGCATTTGTGACTATTTACTTTATGAGATTTATTATAATGAGGACAACACAAAAGTAATACATTTAAAATCAATAAAAAAGGAGAAAAATCACAAGTACTCCTTTACCTTTAAGGAAAAGTTAACCCTTAGCTATTGACCACATAGTTTAAAAAAAATACAGGTTTCAAAGAAATATAAGAATCTCAAAACTATGATTCTGCATTAATTTATTATATAAATGTTTTCATAGAAAACATCAATATATAACAGTGAAATGTATATATGAATGCAATATTTGTTTACGTTCGAGTACATTTATACACACATTTGCATGTGCATTTATTTCTCTCAATAGGCAGTTACAGGAGCAGTAATAATTAGCTTTATTCTTCTGGGTTAAATAGAACAATAATATCTACTGCATGTTCACTTCTTGAGACAAAGAGGCAATTTTGTATTTCAGCTCTTTTTCTTGTTGGATTCTACTCAAGTTGAGGTAGAATAAAATACAATTCAAACCAGTTTTACATATCTTAAATTTTCAATTGAGAGTTTTTTGTTTCTAGTCCTAAATATTTTGTCTCCATCACAGTAAGTCCCTATGGGTAGCTGCTAAATTTTTAAATCAGAAGCAATTGTATTTCAGGAAAGAGTCATTTAAATGTTTGTATCTAGCACCAAATATATTTTTGTCTTAACAAATTATAAAATGTCTTTCCTATCCCTTATTTTTTCTAAGTCCACTCTTGCTTCTCTCTTGACTTTGGCATATGAACTTGTACTCGTAGCCAAGCACGTCAGTTGAGCTGGGAGTATTATCTTAAACAGCTGGAAGGGAGTGATGCAGATGCTTGGCCAGCCCATCAGCCAGCCAGCCTTCCTCTGTTTCCTCCCCACCCACGTTCTAGGTTTTGGCTTCACCTATCCAACCAGTCTCTTCAAATTAACTCTTTCATACTCAGTTATCTAAAGTGATATGGCAAAACTTACTGGCAGTCCCATTTTGGATTAATTTGTAGAATATTTGTGTCTTTATAAGTCATGCCTTTACAAGGCAATCAGTCCTATTACTAGACAGCTCTTGTTATATGAACATTCTACAAATTAACTCCCATCACCTACATCTGCTGAGCATTGGAATATTAGTTGGACTGTCAAGATGCCATGGAGGAGACAGGTAGTTTCTCTGGAGAAAAGCTGCCAGAGGTCCAGTTCTAACTGCAGTTCCCCTTCCTAAAATAACTTTGTCACCAGGATTGAGGCTTTCTATATGCCAGATTGTAGGTTGAGGCACCCACAGTTTCAATAACAAGACCATTTATCCATGGTAGCTTCAACAGTAACTTTCAGATACACATTTTGTTCATTTTCACAGCAATGCAACAATATTAACCCCACACAAAGAAATGGATGCTCAGAGCATTCACTGATTTGTCCAAAGTCATGCAACCAGTAAGTACATGGCAGAAGTGGGACCAAAACACAGGACTTCTGAGTTCCTGTGCATCACATACTCCAAAACAGCAAAGTCTCTGACAATGTCTCTCAAAAATTCTCAGACTGTATCAGCATGAAATTGCTGTGGGTGATTTTCAAAATGCACATTCCTGGATCCAGCCAAGACCAAGAATTACATTTTCTGAGAGTAGGGCCAAGAATCTGCATTTTAATCAGGTCCCTAGGTAATTTTTATTCACAGTAGAGTTACAGAATGGCTAAGTCTTTTCTTCTATTGCTAAAATTTGGAGTATCAGTTAGCTTTTCATCAGAAACATTTTTGGGATTTTTAAATTCATTGCCTGAGTTGTCTTATGAACAAACCAAATACCTATATAATATTTTATACATCCTATCTCTTGTGAATTGATTAAATTCTCACAACAACCTTACAAGGTAGATAATAATATTACAATACCCATGCTATAGATAAGGAGACTTAGGCATAGAAAAACTAAAGGGACTTCCCTCAAATCACACACAAGATGCTATCCTGGGCCATGGGGCTCCAGAGTCCATTTGTCAACCATTGCACTATGCAAGAGCTGCAACTTCAAACAAAGAATCACAGTCACTGAGAAGAGCCAGAGAACAACTGCTCATGGAAATCTTTGATCTGAGCTTCATGGAACAGATCAGAGTTACTCCAAGATGTCCTGCTCCATACTCTAGTGCCTTCACAGCTGTTCTTCCTGCTAACATGCCCTGTATGCCCTCCTAATCTGACAAAACTTGGACACTCTTCCTGGATGTCCAGAGTGAGCCAGATGCCCCTCATTTTTGTCCCAGGGTCTAGTGCACACAAGCCTCATGGCACTAATTATACTGACCTATACCTGAAAATCTAAGCCCCTCTTCCACTGGAAACTAGGAACTTCCTAAGAGTAGATATTGAACCTTATTTATTTTCTGCCCTAGGTACCTAGCAGTCAGCAGGAACTCCATGATGGAATATATAGTAAAGAATGGTTATTCACTTTATAACAGAATTTGCTAAAAATTTCTGAATCCCTGTGTTCATTGACATATCTTTAATGTCTTGACAGAAACCCTAAAGGACATAAAGCCACTGCCAACTGGAGATCAATATCAGATGAAACATCTTTGAAGTATAATGTAAGTTAGTGGGAAAGCTTCTATGGGATCTGAAAATGTGACTTAGACACAGCTTTTCAGGGACCCTCCTGTTGCACAAAAGGGAGTGTACACATTAGAGAAGGTTGGCCTCAGTGTTATAAACATGTAAGCAGGTGGGGGCATGAGACTTAGCTTGTGGATTCAGTCCTTTTCTCTCCAGCTGGCAGACGCAAGGATTTTGAGAGCTCTGCTCTCCTGTCTACTGAAGGATCATATTTCCCTGCTCTGCAATGACCATCAAAGTCATCTGGGAAAAACAAAATTCTTTTTCACAAGAACATAGGGAGCAACAGGGAAGAACAAAGCTGCATACTTTTGTTCTTTGGCTCCTACTTCTGGAAAACTGTAGTTGGTATTATATCTAGCTTGTTCTCTCAGTGGTATAGTAAATCAAATAGGATAGTTGTAAAATGTTCTTAGTCTTGGGGAAGAATTTCTTACATGCCTAGAAAGCCACCAGAGTTGTAATTAAATTCCTCAAACAAAGCGGCCCCAAACACACGGAATATTAGTTTCCCCATTTTGTGAAGTTTACTGAGCTCTTGAGATAGTGTACATGTTAAACACATTCACTGCCATTTTCTTCCTTAAAAGAGATTTTGATTTTTCTCTCACATCAAAGATTGTATATCAAAGAAATATAAAATGGAATTTGTGATTAGTAGAAACAGAGCATATTAATGTTTCCTTCTAAACATTACCCTAAGATGAAAACAGGCTAAAGACATTATGCTAATCCAGAGATGGAGGGCTCAGATTACCACACAAACAAACAATATGACTCACAATACAGACTACACTGTGCTTCATAATTATATTTTATGGTGGAATATATGTTTATAGAGCTTTTGGCCTGGTCATTTAAGAAAAATGCCCATAGGCTATGCACAATGGCTCATGGCTGTAATCCCAGCACTTTGGGAGGCCAAGGCGTGTGGATCACCTTGAAGTCAGGAGTTCAAGACCAGCATGGCCAACATGGTGAAACCCCATCTCTACTAAAAATACAAAAATTAGCTGGGCATGGTGGTGTGTGTCTGTAATTTCAGCTACTCAGGAGGCTGAGGCAGGAGAATTGCTTGAACCTGGAAGTCAGAAGTTGCAGTGAACTGAGATCGCGCCATTGTACTCCAGCCTGGGCAACAAGAGCGAAATCCTGTCTCAAAAAAAAAAAAAAGAAAAGAAAAAAGACCTTAAGTTTGTAGGTCTTTACAAGTTTCATGTGAAATATGGAGTTCTGTGAAAACCATATCTCATGGAATAAATCCCAATCAATGTCCTTGACCGGAAGTTTAGGCGTGAGTGCCCTCTGCCTATGGTCACAGGCTTGATCAACTCCAGTGTAGGCCAATTGTCTCTGCTACTATGGTCTGAATGGGTGTGCAATTCATATGTTGAAATCTTCACCTCCAAGGTGATATTATTCCGTGGTGGGGGCCTTTGGGAGATGAGTACATCATGAGAATGGGATTAGTGCTCTTATAAAAGAAGCCCAAAAGAAAACCCTCATTCCTTCCACCATGCAAGGACACAACTAGAAGTTACCATCTATGAACAAAATGTAGGCCCTACCTAGACATTGAGGCTGCTGGCACCTTGATCTTGAACTGTGGGAAATTCAGTTGTTCATAAGCCATATGGTTTATGGTATTTTGTTATAGCAGCCTGAACAGACTAAGATATCAGCTCTGTCCAATGGTCAAAGAATGTACTATTATTTTCTTTCATCATGGATCCTACAGCACAATTAGTCAGGAAACACAGATGCTTGTTCAAAGAAGCAACATCCCCAGAACAAAACCAACCTAAGAAACCAAACAAAACCAACCAATTCCTCACCAAGAAGAATTTATCAATATTAACATGTCCTCTCTTTTAAACTTCTATTTTTTCCTCCTTTTTATTCAGTTCATTCTCAGGAAGTGTGTTGTGAGAACAGATCTAAGCCAATCTAATCATCAATATTAGGTTCCTTCTGGTAGGTGAGATATGTAGGTCTCCTCTCCCGTATCTTACTACCAAATTGGTCATATGTGCAAATGTCTATTAGCAAGCAGATACAACACAGGTAATCAGTTCCATGATAAGTCACAGACTCTGTTCTTTTCAGTGGCGCCCTAGCAATTTGCATCAAGAGTTCAGTGGAGGCAGATGCACTTATGTTCTGGTGCAAATACTCAGCATTATTTTAGTTATTATGGAACAATCCTGTATGCAGAATGGTCAAGACTATAAACCTACAGTGACATTAAAAAGGTGACTGAGTTTCCAGACTTGTATCACTAGATTCCCAAATTTTGCTCATGCCATAGTACAGAATCCACAAATCTTGAACTCCACTTAACTACTGTAAAAAAAAAAAAGTATTTCTAAGTCTTCTTTGTTGATCAGATATATTGATAATTGAAGTGTTTATGGTAACCATCTCATGCATCTTTCAAATACTATACACTCTGAAATTAATACTCTCAATTAGGTGCTTCAGAAATTGGTTTACCATCTCTGGGAGATAGAATAATTCACATGTAATACACCGGCTCCACAGTGTCCACATGGATGAATTGTAAATTATAGAAAATAAAAACAAGTTGAAGATCTATTTGTAACATTCTTTTATTAAATTCAGCATCAAAATGAGTGATTCCAGGCAGTACATGACAAAACTCTCCCCACTCAGGTCAAGAGTCCTTAGCAAATCTTATTTGCTTTCTATAGTATATGAAAGCCTGGGGATCCAGAGAGCATGGACAGAGAACAACAACAAAAACCTAGAGTGTTAGTTCCCGTTATGCAAATAGCCATGCAAGTCCATTTAGTTAGGAATTTTGGTGCTAAAGTTTCCCCAAGAAGTATTGTCAGATCAACTGAGATACATATTAGCTCATCCTCAGACAAATGCAACAGGTTCAATTCAGTTGAGTTAGATAACATTATGGAACACATGCTGGTGCTTCTCCCAGTCTCACTGTCAACCCTGTATTTCACCTTGGAACTATTAGCTTATAGGACTGCATTAATCACTTGCCTGTTTTAAAAAAACTTATTTGCCTACTATAAATAACAAATTCTTTAGCCTAAGAACAAAACTTCAACCTACTTCTACAGCCTGGTTGGTGACTACTTTGACCATTTCTTCCTATTCCATTGAGAATGTCAGCATGAGCTAATCTCAATAACCAAAATGACTTTCCACACCTCTTCAAGGGTCCACCCTTAGCTAGCTCTGAGGATGTGGTAAATTCATCTTAGCTTCGCTACACCACTTGGCAGAAAGCTTATACTGAATGTTGGTCTGGCAGCCAGACAAACTGGGCCACCCAAAGACCAGGAGACCCCAGACCACAGAGCAGACCCCAGGAGCAGGCCTGAGGTAGACAAAGTAGCTAATCAGCAAGAGAAGGCAGCACCAAGCAAAGAAAGTCCAAGGAACTCTGAATCCCTTGTGATCTTCTCTGACTTAACCTGTGAAGCCTGAAGTGCCTTGTGCCATAAGCAACTTTCTTGGCAGTCTGAGACTTGTATTCGAAGCCTTTGTCAAGCTTCCTCTGCTTTCTATGCCCTTGACTTAGACTGAAGAATTGGTCTGGACTTCCAGTGGGTTCAGTGTCCCTCCCAGGCACCCTGTGATATGCATTAGTCTCCCTCCTTGAATGCTTTACCTTGCTTTTTAACTATCTACTAATGTATCTGATTCCCCACTGGGCTATGCACTTCCTAAATGAGCCTGGGCCTCATTCATCTTAGTGCTCTGAGAACCCAGCAAAGTGCTTAGCTCATAGTAAATGCTTTTTAAAATGTTCATCAAGTAACTGAATAAATAAATGCACTCTAGTTTAGAAATGTAATAGCACTTCCTCATTGCTGCATGGATTGTTGATCTAGATTCTCATTATCATGACCCTGGATAGTACCCATTCTTAAATTCTTTCATAATGGACCTGAAGCAAGCCCTTGAGCTCCTTCCCCAACAAACTTTATTAGAATGTGCTTCATTATCCCTGGTTTCTGTTATCCTTGGTAAGTACAACAGTCACCCTGCACACACGCAAGGTATCTTGATGTTTTGATTATCTTACTAATAAGTTCCCTCAAGTAAAGGGCAAGTTTGTTTGTTTTTCAATTTTATGACTATGTTTTATTTAAATTCTTAAAAATTCTCCAGTATCACTAATAAATACCATATGCAAGAAACTAGGCTAGCTGGGTGGGGCCCAAAAATGATATGACATCATCTTTCTTTTGACGGAGCTTTTTATCTACATGGAGGACAGGATACAGACCCATGAACTGAATGACCATCACACAAACTATGCAGATGGAGGATTAGGGAGGCTTTGCCTGGGTGGCACTGGTCAAGTAGAGATGGCATGTGAGGATTTAAGAAAGTGTACTGAGATAGAAGACATAATTTAAGCACTTAAGGGTCAGGAAAGTGGCAGCAAGCAGGTCTAGGATCTGGAATGCTTTGCAACAACCCCAGTAGTGAGTGAGAAGAGGCCAGAATCTGGCCCAGTAGAAAGGCTAGATCAAAACAGACTCTGTTTAAGATCAATGGTAGTCACCCACCACATCCAAACAATATGATTCTTCCAACTTAGCTAAGAAAAGGGAGGAAGGGAAGTAGGGAGGGAGTGAGGGAAGCTCTTAGTGTAGCTACTTCTAGAAATTTGGTAATATATGTACACTTCGCAGGAAACAATGGTTTTTCCTTAACATAGCAATGCATGAGGACATATCACTATTTTTCAAACAAAACCCAGAACAGCATACTCTGCCCTACTCTCTTATTTGGAGCTGTGTGAAAAAGTAAACATAATTTAACTTTTGTCCAGACATTTTAAATAAGGTAAGCTGACTCATATCTGGAAACAAGTGTTCTCTATAGTAAGAGAATAAATTTTACATTTTATGAATATATTATTAAAAACACCAATCACTAAACTCCAAAGGATGTGTTCAAGTTTAGACCAATGAGATAGTCACCGTAAGATGTATCTGTATACAACGTGATGTGATGACACATACTGTGCAGGATATTATCCAATGACGTACATCAGAGGCTCATCTCAGGCTGCTTAACAACCACAATTTGGGCTGGGTGTTCCCGCTCTCTTCAGGAGGGTGTGTGGCCAAATTCCACGTAAGGAGGGCTGCAAATTCTCCCCTATACTTTAGACAGACTGCACACAACTGAAGGCCTTTGATGCCAAAGTAATTTTGTTACTGAGCCCTATAATATCACTCTCATGTCCTTCCCTCTAAAAAGTAAGAGATATAAAAGACACTTTGCCCTAGAAGGTCTTTGCTGGGAATATAAACAGAAGGATTTGAATGCAATGACTTAATGAAAATATATACATTCTAATACTGCATTTATGCTGTATTATAATGATTTATTTGTAAACCTAACTCTTCTACTCGATGGGGAGCTCCCTGAGGTCAAGTCTAAATGGTGTCTCCAAGGCTTCATTCAGTGCTCAGTGGACAGTGTGGGCTCACCACATGCTTTTTCAAGTATACAAAAAATAATAGTTATAATAAAATAAATAAATACTACAGGAAGGAGAGTGGCCCTGAATGAAAATTTGAGTTTTAAAGTTGCTATGGCATATAAGAACTTAAAACACACGCAGAAACTGCTTTGGATCGAATCATGAATAGAATCAATCCTATGTGTATCATAATGTATTTGTAGACAAGATCATTGGAGCAGCATTCTGGATATCAAGTGGGCTCACTCTCTAATGTCAGAGGCTGGTGCTTATTGGAGTGTGCCTCTCCGTCACATCTAGTTCTTAAAATCTGAGGAAAATCTATTTAAAAGTAGGGAGATTGAAAAAAAAATTAGTATTGCATTAACTAGATTCAGATAATTCAATATTTTTACTACTAAACCACAGAGATCTAGATTACTAGGGAATAGAAATTGCTTTGAATTAAATACCACTCTGGGTAAGCCAGTATTGGCTTAATGAGCTTTTTGTGTACTGGGCTTAATAGAAAATTGTATTAGTCATTTTATACAAATAGAGTAGAGCTGATGAATTACTCATAATAAAGAAAAATCACCCCTAATCCATTCAAATAATTCCCATACTTCAAAATATAGAAACTTGTCCTTAAGCACAGAGAATCCTAGATGATAATACAGGACCAAAGAAATGAAGTAAGTTGCCAAAGTCACATAGCTCATTAATGAAGGAGATAAGATTAGAACCAAGGTCTCACAATGCCTTGTCTGGTACACTTCTACCACATCAGTGATTTCCAAACAGTGCCCTGTAGAAGCTCTTCCAGGATCCTGGGACAGCAGCTGAGGGAAAATGGAGGGCACAGTTCCTCTCTTTGCATCATGCTGTCATTTCATGCAGACTCCTGTGCTTTGGCACACTGGTACCCAGATTTATGGATTTCATGTTACTTTAAAAAAATAAAGAATGACTACATATAATTACTATCATATCATAAAGAAGGGATATTTTAAAACTCAAAACATTTGGAGGACAGAATCTTGGAATAAATAGAAACTATTTATAAAACACAACACGGTTCCACATTTTTCTCATTTCACTATGAATAACAGGAAAAAATCCTCAATGTGGAAAGTCACTGTTCTATAGACCTCCTTTTGAGAAGCAGTGGTTTTGTGGCAAGGACACAGAATTTGGATGTCAACCACATCACAGCCGCAGTGCATCCTGAATGAGTCATTTTGATTTCTAAGTTTTGTTTCTTATGCATAAAGTTCAATAATACTTCCTGACACACACCACAGTCCCCCACTCCCATCCTCTGCAAGAGGTGGTCTTTTCAAAGATATCTAATTCTGTTATTCTCAAAAGGTGGGCTCAGGACTACCTGCATCAGAATAATCTGAGGTGTATATTAAAAACCCAAGTTCCTTGACCCTAAACCAGATGAGGTTTCCGAGAAATGGGGTTGGTTTTAAGTAGTTTAGTTTAGAAGGCACGAAGCCTGAATTGTTATTTTTTAACAATGGTTTACAACATCTGCTCTAATTACCAGAGGCTGATGGTAAGATTATACAGATAAAATTCCTTTGGAAAACTGCAATAACTATAAAAGTAGAAAAGAGGAGAACAAGGGAAAGGAAGACAAGAACAAGGACTAAAGAGAAGATTTGAGGAAGGCAAAATTCTCAAATTTGTTTTCTTACTTGATAACAAGGATTGTGAACTAGATAAGTAACTTTAACCACCCCGTTAGCAGTTAAACTATTTTCAAAGAAAATATTTTAAGGAAATAAATCTTTTAAGAAAGCAATGTCATCAATGGGCATTTGGGTTGGTTCCAGGTCTTTGCTATTGTAAACAGTGCTGCAATGAACATTCGTGTGCATGTGTCCTTATAGTAGAACGATTTATAATCCTTTGGATATATACCCAGTAATGGGATTGCTAGGTCAAATGGAATTTCTATTTCTAGGTCCTTGAGGAATCGCCACACTGTTTTCCACGATGGTTGAACTAATTTACACTCCCACCAACAGTGTAAAAGTGTTCCTATTTCTCCACATCCTCTCTAGCATCTGTTGTGTCCATATTTTTTAATGATCGCCATTCTAACTGGCGTGAGATAGACTGGACAGAGAAAATGTGGCACATATACACCACTGAATATTATGCAGCCATTAAAAACGATGAGTTTGTGTCCTTTGTAGGGACATGGATGAACCTGGAAACCATCATTCTCAGCAAACTGACACAAGAACAGAAAATCAAACACCACGTGTTCTCACTCATAGGTGGGTATTGAACAATGAGAACACATGGACACAGGGAGGGGAGCATCACACACTGGGTTCTTTTGGGGGGAAATAGGGGAAGGACAGTGGGGGGTGGGGAGTTGGGGAGAGATAGCATGGGGAGAAATGCCAGATATAGGTGAAGGGGAGGAGGGCAGCAAATGACGCTGCCATGTGTGTACCTATGCAACTATCTTGCGTGTTCTTCACATGTACCCTAAAACCTAAAATGCAATTAAAAAAAAAAAAAAGAAAGCAAGCAATGTCTTCTGACAAAGGCAGTGCTGCCCTAGTAGAAGTGGCCCAGAGTTCTGTCTGGTCCATTCCCTCTCTCATTCCCTCCATCCCCCTGGTAGCCTCTGAGGGCCCTTTGCTAGAAGATAATTGAATTAACTGCTTGCTATCTGAGATACTGTACTGATTCCAGAGAAGGCAGGTCTCACCATTAACCTATGCCATGTGTTTTAATATAATCAGCACAGAAAATGTAGCCACCCAATCACCAGATTCTCCCTGACGAGTGATTCATGTGAAAGACATCTTAAGTAGCGTGGCATACCACAAACATGATCAATAAAAAGGTACCACACTTAATTTTTTTAGTCCATTACTGTTCTTCATCTAATGTAGAGGTTCTTACCAAGTATAATTTGCCCCCTTTCTTTCCTCACAGGACCTATGAAATCTGTCACTTCCTTTCCATCCTCCGTGGCTACAGCCATTGTACAAGTTTCAGGAAGCCCACCCAAATTGCCTACTTCACCTGATCCTCACCTTCAGACCCCTTTAGTCCATCTCAAATCTCCTTGCCAACTCATTGTCTTGATAGTGACATCTGAAAATAAGTTCTCACCCCATGGTCTTCAGAGACAATTCCAACTCATTACCTCCAGCCATTCGAATTTCCTACCTCCTCTCTTTAATAAGCACACTGGCCTAGGGATTTTTTTGAGTCATCAGGGTCCAAGCTCCTGCTCCACACCCCACAAACGTATTCTCTTCTGGGTTCCTATCTCAGGATGTGACAGATTCCACCGCCTGCTGAGGGGCTGAGATCAAACGGTTATAGTCATTCTTGACATGTTTACCTCTCTCACATCCCTACCCATCCACATGCATGAAACATGGCCCCTTCTGACGCCCTCCACCCTGGCCACTATCATGCCTCCCTGGCTTGTTCTCTGCTCCCATCTTTTTCTACTTTTTTTCTTGCTCAGTTCGCTTTGCTCCAGCTCCCCAGCCTTCTTGCCGTCCTCAAACACAAAGCACATTCCAGTTTCTGGGGCTTTGTACACGCCCTTTCCTCTGCCTGAAATACTCCTCCCCAAGATGTCTGCATGGATATAGCTGTCTCTTCATTGAGGTTTCTGCTTCAATATTACTGCTTCAGAGAGGTCTTCCCAGCACCGTATTTCAAAGAGTACTTCTATGACTTTATCTTTACCCTGCTTAATTTTTCTTCATAACATCACCACCTGAAATTCAATTATATATGCATTAGTTGACACATTTATTATCTGATTCTGCTCTCATTAGTTGCTGAGCAGCATGAAGTCTGAGTGGTAACTTTGTTTCTGACCCAGTATCCCTGATGTCTGGAACGACATTGGGCACTCTGAAGGTTTTCAGTAAGTCAATCACTCAATCAAACAAAAATTGAACTCGTCTTTAAATCCCTCATTTTATCAACTATTCCTTCACATTTAAATAATGTATATTTAAAAATTTTTTTAATTGTAGTAAAATACTTCTGCCTCAGCCTCCTAAGTAGCTGGGATTAAAGACGCCCGCCACCACGTCCGGCTGATTTTTGTATTTTTAGTAGAGACGGGGTTTCACCATGTTGGCCAGGCTGGTCTCAAACTCCTGACCTCGTGATCCACCTGCCTTGGCCTCCCAAAGTGCTGGGATTACAGGCATGAGGCACCACGCCCAGCCCAATCTTAACAATTTTTAAGTTTGTATAGTGGTAGCAGTAAGTGCATTCACATTGTGCAAGCATCACCATCACCCATCCACAGAACTCTCTTCACCTTGCAAAACTGAAACTCTACATCTATGAAACAATAACTCCTCATTCTCCCTTCTCCAGCCCCTGGCAACTACCATTCTACTTTCTGTCTCTTATGAATGTGACTACTCTACGTACTTCATATAAATGGAATCCTATAAACCACAAATCATTATTTGCAAAACTTGAATAATTCTCTTTAAAGCTTATATCAATTCAATTCAATTTTTGACTGGCCTATTTCACTCAATATAATTTTTTCAAAGTTCATCCACGTTGGTTCTTCGGTGTATATTCCCAGAAGCAGAATTGCTGGATCATATGGCAATTCTGTTTTTGCTTTTTTGAGGAACTGTCCTACTGTTTTCCACAGCAGCTGCATCATTTTACACTCCCACTAACAATGCACAAGGGTTTCCATTTCTGTACATCCTAACCAACAATTTTTTTTGATAGTAGTCATCCTAACAGGTGTGAAATAATATCTCCATGTGGTTTTGATTTGCATTTCCCTAGTCATTAGTTATGCTGAGTATCTTTTCTTGTGCTTATTGGCCATTTGTGTATCTTCTTTGGAGAAACGTCTTTTCCAGTTCTTTGCCCATTTTTAAATCAGGTTGAGTTTTTGTTATTGTTGGGTTGTAGAGATTCTTATATATTCTGAGTATTAACCCCTTATCAAATATGTGATTTGCACATATTTTCTCCCATTCAGTGGGGTTATTAAATAATTTATATTTTTCATTTCTCAATTTAGTTGTGTTCTCTTAATCTATCCATAATGGTTTTTACTTTGAACAGTGTATTCATAGAGAAGAGAGATGGTGCCTATTGATTTGATCCACGCAATGCTTAGCAAACAATGCTCTGTGCAGGCTTGATGGTTAAAGCTTTTTGAAGATTATACAACAATATGGTGTACTATTTGGTATCACTTTTCTTTCGATAGTGGCAGACAAATGGAAGTATAACTGTTAATTAAAAACACATAATGTTGCCTGATTATGAGTAAAACGTCCCAGCTCACTAGAGCATAATTCCTACAGCATTAGTGGAGAATTAACTAGTTTTATTGAAGATTTGGAGGACTAGTCACTTTTTCATCATCCTTTAATTAAAACCTTCACATCTTCCACTTGAAAGCCTTTGTTTCATACTCATTATTTTCATACTTTATTCTGGCCTTGAAAAACCAGGATGAAAAACAGTAAAAGTAAAAAAGTTTCTAAATGAGCTTTTCATGCTGTAATAATAAAAAGGCACAGCTTTCTGAAATACTCGAAAAAAAAAATAAGGTTCTTTGAACTAGAAGTCCATGAAAAAACTACAGAAACGCAGTGTTTAGTAGAATATTTTGGAGTTAAATGTTCTTTTATATTTTAAAATGAATTTATGCTAATATATAATTTCTCTCTACCTTCCCACTCACACTAACTGAAAGATACCATAGTTCAGGGGTACCAGTTCAAGGTCCTAAAGTGGACAACTATTGTGATACTATAGCCTACTTTACTTTTTTCTTAATTTGGAATCATTATTTATTTTGAAGTAAATGGCATGGTGCAATGGTTTGAATGTGACCCCTCCAAAATTCAGGTGTTGAAACTTAATAGCCAATGTGATAGGATTAAGAGGTGACATGGTCATACAGGCATCTTCCTCATAAATGGGATTAAGGCCCATATGAAAGAGGCATTACATAGCATTCGGCCCTCTTGCCCTTCTGCCATGTGAAGACACAGTGTTCCTCCCCTCTGAAGGATGCAGGAACAATGCACTATATTGGAAGCAGAGTGCAGCTTTACAGACACAAACTTTCCAGAGCCTTGACCTTGAACTCCCCGACCTCCAGAACTGTGAGAAAATAAAATTATGTTCTTCATAAATGACCCAGTTTTAGGTATTTTGTTTAGCAACACTAATGAACTAAGACACATGGCAAGATATAACTTCCCTCAACCTCAGCTCCTTCCTCCCAAAGACCCAAGCATAAGGGTGTCCAGAACAGTCCCTCACAAATATCAGACACTTAACAAAAGTTTTTAAAATAAATTAATAATTTAAAAAACATTAGCTGTAATTTGTTGTGTGTTCTGTGCCAAGCCTCATACTGTGTCTTCACACTCACAACGTCACAACAACTACAGGGGCAGCTGTGGTCACTTGATGACC
This sequence comes from Cebus imitator, assembly GCF_001604975.1. NCBI lineage: Eukaryota > Metazoa > Chordata > Mammalia > Primates > Cebidae > Cebus > Cebus imitator. The sequence continues at coordinate 597,992 of NW_016107411.1, read as the reverse complement.
GCTATACAGTATTACACTTAATTGCATACTTCTCCCCATAACTTCCCCCACCCAAGTGACAGACTTTCTCTCCTCTAAAAATACTAGCATATGCTACTTAAGGAAAAGAGACTTGATTCTTAAAAAATTTATTGATTTTGGAGCCTACAGTTCTAAATCTTTTTATACAACTAGAGTTCATTACATAGCTAATATCAGCCTAGCTGAGAAGAAATCTAAAAATAATATACTTTTTGATTTCATCATTGAAACGTTCATTCTGTCACTGAATTCAGCCTGATGCCTCTTACAGGAAGAAAAATCTGATATAATGTGTGTGAAAAAGAATCTGACTGATGGAAAGGAATAAAAGTGAGCCAGTGGAATTTTTATACCAGAATTATTATTTGTATGATTAAAACATAAAGACACCTGAATTGAGCTTTTCTGCATATGCTGTTTGAGTCTCATTAAGACTATGTTTCTACTTTCTTCTAAATATTGTTTTCCATATTTCAAACATCTAATTAAGTAAACATATTACAAAGTGAGATGATATACTGTTTGGAAAACCATAAAATTATAGAGTAGATAGACTTCCATTATAATCCAATTTTCATTCTGTCATAATTTTCCAAGAGAGTTTCCTTTGGGGTTAAAATTTTCTAAGCTTGATTTCAGTTCAAAACTGAATGTTTTCATTTACTTGTATGTAGAAAAGACTCAATTCAGTCTTTTCTCTGTTGATCATATAAGTGTGTTTCCTTTAAAAGTAGACCAGGCTTAATGAAACCTAGGACAGACTTCAAGACTCACCTTACTTTTGAATCCTTGGGCAGTTAAAATAATTACTTAAGTAATATAAATGGTCTAGAAGCCAACAGAGAATATGTTTCTTTGCCTAATTCCTCCAGTCTTACCCTATTTACAATGTGCCCCCAGCATATACCATTTGTATACATAGGGTTGTTGTCACCATAGAAAGCAAGAACTAGAATTGTTGGATCAAATGGAATGTACATTTTAAATAGTAATGTATGCTGCCCAACTATCTTTCAAAAGGGCTGGACTACATTATTATAATCTCACCAAAAGCATATAGATGAGAATGCCTATTATCTATTAACACTGAATGTTATTGATCTATTGAATAAAAATTTATTTTAAAATAACATTTTAAAATTATGAGTTTGAATATTTTATTGCCCATTAAAAAGCTGTATCTCTTATCTTGCCCTTGAATATTTATTTTTCATTTTGCTGTAGTAGAGCTGTAAGTTATTCTTTTATAGAAGGTTTTATACCTCTAAAAGTATTTTGCCTTTATGTTTGAGAATTCTAGGTTCAAAAAGTATTCTATGAGAATTTTAAAGTCTTGTGCTTCACTGTGTTACAGAACCCCTAAAAAATCCACTAACAGAATGCTCTTTTTTTCTTAGGTAGATTTTTAAATATATAGTTTATCTTTCTTTCATCATGCTAGGAAAGTGATTGTCTCACTTAATCTGAAGACACAAATCCATCTTCAATTTAGAGAAATTATCTTATTTATTTGATAATGGTTTTGTATTTTTGGAGGAGTGCTTCAATTTCTCAAGTAATAATAATATTAAGAAGGATAACAGTAGCTAATATATGTTAAACATTTCTGCTTGTTTTGAATATTTTACATATATTAGGTCATTTAATCCTCATAGAAACCATGTTACAGTAGTCCCTCCATCTTTAGTTTCACTTTTTTGCACTTTAGTTACCCACAGTCAACTACAGTCCAAAAGTATTACTGCACGCTGTTCTGAGTAGCATGATGAAATCTTGCACCATTCCACCCTTTTGTCCAGAAGATCCTCGCTGTAGGCACTTGTTCCCAGTTGGTCACTTAGTAGCCCTCTCAGTTGCTAAATCAACTGTCCTGGTATCTCAGTGCTGCTGTTAACGTAACCCTTATTCGACTTACTAATGGCCCAAAGCACGAGGTAGCAATTCTGGCAATTTGGAGATGCCAAAGAGAAACGAGACAGTGCTTCCTTTAAGTGAAAAGGTAAAAGTTCTTAATGTGGAAAAAAAAAATCATACGCTGAGGTTGCTAAGATCTATGCTAAGAATCTGTGAAATTAAGAAGGAAGAAGAAATTCATGCTAGTTTTGCTGTCACACCTCCAGGAACTGCAAAAGTTATGGCCTCAGTGTGAGATAAATGCTTCCTTGAGATAGAAAAAGCATGAAATTTGTGGCTGGAAGACATGTACAGAAATGTGTTCCAATTGACAGCAATTGGGTTTGGTACTGTCCGTGGCTTTAGCCATCCGCTGGGAGTCTTGGAACATACCCCCTTGGTTAAGGGGGAACTACTGCATTCCCAGTTTACAGATGAAGACATTGACAGAGGCTAAGAAGCTTTCCTAAATGATACTATTAAAAGTGGAAGTGCCAACGTTACTCCCAGGTCAAATGTCTCAAGGGCCCAATCAATATAAAAAGGCATTAACTAAAAATTGTTTGCACAGCTATTAAAACAACAAACTATGAATGCAGCTGTCATACTAACCTGTCCAATCCAGGGTAGTCTGCGTTTAAATGCCAAGAATCCTTCTGACTCAGGATCCTTCTGAATCAGTGACTAAGGTCAGATGATTCTCCTGTGTAAATATGCTGTTTTAATATTCATCTAATATTTTAAGTGGAATGTGAGTGAAGAGTAACTTGAAGCAGAAGGGAGGTACTAAACAAAGCATCCAATGTTCATAGTAGTATTTCAAACAATACCTATCAACTTTCATAAATGGTCTGATTCAATGGAGGTAACAAGTTTGACACTGATATTGTTAAGAACTAAAGTATATGATTAGAATAGACAAAGTACTTAAAGGATTTATTTCCTGATAGAGTAGAATTTTTCCTAAAGAATCAAAGCTGTACAAAGCTGTCCATCCAATTATTTCCGACTTATCATCTCTGATAGGAACCCACCTGGGGGTGACTGGCAGAGTCTACCTGTGTTAAGTTTCTTCACATAGAGCTGGCTCATCATGCAAGTGGCGCTAAGAAATGAAAATCATATGGCTTAAAAAATGGTTGTAGCAGAATGTCAACAAGCAGAACTACCTCATGAGCAGATATTATGCAACCCCAGGATTTGAAAATAGTTACCTTTATACACTAGTCCCATGCTGTGTGTGGAATAAACTGGTTGAGAATGATCAAAATTTAAAAAACTACAGCAACAATATAGTTATAGCAACAATCGTATAAAACAAAACTGTCTAAACGGAAAGTAACTTTGGCTACCTTTAAATCTTTAAGAACAAACAGAAATTTGCTAAATCATTAAAATCAAATTAGCATAATTAAGGATCTAAAATTGTTAGAGTATTAATGTGGTTACATTTCTTTAAACTCTGTTAATGAAAAATTACTCTTATGCCCCTTTAAGAAAAAAATTACATTAACTTATATCATCGGGTGCCGCTTAGATTAGCCAGTTAATCTCAATATAACCAAAATCTGTATCAGTAATAAGAGTGCTAGTAATTTACATATAATTAGAATGAAAGGTTTTTGGCCATAGACAATCTAGAAAAGTCCTTATAAAATGGTAAGTGAGAAAACAAATTGTCCTACTCTATTAAAAACATTAGGCAAAATATAATACAAAAAACTAAAAGAAAATAAAACTTTTTTATAAGAAGTAAAAATAGTATTATTAAGATAATAGTACTGTAGGAGGTTTTGTATTTTCCTTAAACTTTTAATTAAAAAAAAATTAATTTTTAACATGTTAAAGACCAAATAAATAGCTCTGTTAAAGAAAAAGAAGAAAATAAAATGGCATTATTTTCTATCCAGTTTAACGTTTTGGTATATACTTTTCCAGTTTTTATTATTCATATTTTTAATTTAAAATCTATAACTCAAACTATAATGTTAATAACAATTCTGTACTTTCGTCACTTAACAATATACCGTGAAGTTTTTTCACATTTTAAAATGTTCTTCTATGACAGGGGTTCTCAAAGTATGCTTTAACCCTAGAATATACATTTCTTGAAAACGAGGACTACTCCGTAAATCCTAAAGGGCCTGATGAAAAATCTGCACACAGTGAATAATCACTTGATTTTGGAACCACAGCTTAGAGTCATCCTATCTTCGCCCAGGTGTAGGGTTGACTGAAGAAGAGGGTCTAGGAGTAGATAAAGCTCCCTCAGCTACGGGTGGTTACATTCATTTTCCTGTTGAGTTTTTTTTCTCTCTTCTCAATTTTTTCTAGGATTGCCACAGAAATACATTGAAAGAAGTTGGTATACAAATTTACTTTAGTAAGTCAAATATTTTCCTTTAGCCTCTGATGAAGCCTCTGATATATTTTCTCCATTTCTCATTGACATTCTATCAGGTTGAGTCCTGGGTACATGACTTTTGTCACCCAACTACCTTCCCATCCTCACTACCTCTGAGTCAATCACTGGTGACACACATGGCCCTTAATGACATGGCCCAGTTTATACATTTTCTAATTCTAGATTTCTTAAACCAGATTACCTACACTAATTATTTTTTAATTTAGAAATTAAAAAACAAGTTTGCCCAGAGTTTGAAAGCATAAAAATTCTATAAAATGCCATTCTCTCATGCATTATATTACTTCTTAACGAATTAAATATACACAGAGTTAGCCTCATTAAACGCAAATGGTCTCTGGGAGACTTACCTAAGTAACTCTGAAGCAGACTAGATTCCCTAAAATGTATTCTGAAGTACTGAGGAATTTTCATTGTTATGGAAGCATTTGAGCACCCATTTTTTAGCAGGCTGGGACATCCATGCCAGAATGCTAAAGAAAATAGAACTAAATGACAGTACTGCCATGTAAGATTCTCAAACTGTGAACACTGATGCTGTTGATTCCATAATTTAGTGTAAAATGAGTGTGGGAATCTTTATCAGTGATTTTCAAGTGCAAAAGTTGAATCTGTCCTCTAAAAATTTGCACTGGTTTTACTGTTGTAAACCAAATCACAACCTCCTTATCCAACATACCCTTTCCATTGTATGAGTCCAACCACAAACGTACTTTGGATCCTCAAGAAACAATTTCCCAGGAAAACATAGTGGAGTAAGAAGCAACCCACTCGGGTCCTTACCCAGGTTCCTCTGAGCCTAGGATGACTGCATCTGGGCTACACACATGTGTTCTAAAGAATAGGCTCAGTGTTGCTGGCAACCAATGAGTTAAAATTTCCAATCACAATACTCCTCGTCCACAGCCCTGATGTCTACCCCTTTCCTCTTCCAGAATAGGTCAGTGATTTCCATACCAGGTGCAGAGTCTGATCAATTTCCAGGGATAATATTTTATCTTCCCTCACTTCTATGATAAAAGGAAAAAAACTGTTTGCTACTCCACCCTCTAACTTCTGGAGTGTAAAGACAATACTATCATAGACTGAAAATGGTAGGTGTACCTAGGGTAAGTCTTCTAAGGGTTGTGGAAAATGATGCTTTTAGTCTCTGCAAATTACAATTTTCCAAGATGACAACAGTAGGAATGGGTGCTCCTAAAGCGCAGATGCCTAAGGTGGTCTTTTCAGTATTTGTCAACTGGCAACAATTTTGCTCTCCAGTAGACATTTGGCAATTTCTGGAGACATTTTTGGTTTTCACAACGGGGTTGGGGGGTGTTGCCACTAGCAACTAGTAAGCAGAAGTTAGGGATGTTACTAAACATCCCACAATGCTCAGGACAGACCCCACAACAAAGTATTATTTAGCCCAAAATGACAACAGGTTAAGAAATCCTGTCCCAGTCTAATGTAAAACACATGTTTCTGATCTATAGATTTAAATGAAAACACTGCTTGCATTACTCAATAGTTCATTTAACTATTTGCATTCATACAGTTTTCATTATCAGAGATCTGGGCCTGGCTCTAACATCTACTAGTTGTGTGACCTTGAGCAAGGAGCTTAAATATTCCACACCTGATCTATGAATAGAGAAAATAGCTCCTCCACACGATTGTTATAGAGATTACACTATGTAGTACACGTAAAGTGCTTAGTGAGTAAAGGTTAGCTGCTGCTGCTATCAGTATCATCACCATTATCATGAAAGACTTAATAACTACTAGGTGCCTGACACTGTGTTTGGACCTGAAAATACAATAAACAATAAAGACTTAGAACCTATCACTAAAGAGCTCACAGACACACCTAGCTGAGCACACATATGAGAAGACTTATCTGACTATGCAGTAAGTACCATCTTTCCATTTACCTCTAGCATCCCAGGAAGCCATGCTTGGCCCTCTCAGGTCTTCTCATACCCTGCCTGCCACTGACTCTCCCTCTATTGTAACTCCATATACTCTAGTACCTTAGGCACTTTGTGGCAAAGAGTTACTCTCACAACAAAGAGAAAATAGCAGGCAAGTGAATGACTTCCCGTGAACAACTTCACCATGTTCAAGATTCAGGTGTTAAAAGTTTCAGCCCATGAGGAGCATATGGTCAGCACATATCATCAGGCTATTTGCTCCCCATGGCATTTTTGGCATTTGTAAGGTAGAAACTCTTAAAAGAACTAAGCATCTTTCAAGGAAAAACAATCTCTGCTAAAATATTCTTCATAATTTATTTTCCTTATTGTATCAAGTGACTTTTACTTATCCTTCTTATATCACCTGATACAGTTCTGCTCCTTGTTCTATGCAGGAAAGTTATAATTTGCACATACACATTATAATTTGTAACTGTAAGAATGACTGCAGTGTCACATTCACCAGCATAATGGCCTGTAGCATAAATAAATAGGGGTTATAAGGGAGGTATATGCCTTAGGAGAATATCCTTTAAGCTGTGCAGTTCAGAAATGAGGCTCTGTCTTGCACCATTCTACACATTCAGCAGCAGGAAAAATTACTTGGAAGGTAAAAGCTCCATTTAGATGCTGTATTTTTTTTGTTGTTGATTTGGATTAAACCCAAATGATTATTTTTAAGTTAATGTAAAAACACTGTGGAAAAATGAATCATGTTTTAATTGCTATAATGCTGCATAATTTACTTAAACTACAAATGATTGGTGAATCAGGTTTGGTGGTACATCCCAAACAAGCCAATTAGTACAGAGATTAACCTCTATAATCACTCTCTAGCCAATTGCTTTCCATAATTTTTTCATAAAATTTGTTTGCATTCATGTTTTTTAATGAAGCAGGTAACTAGCCTTGCATTTTAGAAATTTAGTCCTCTTGCATAGAAAAGTTTATAGTATTTGCTTTGGAGAAATTTATTGCTGATTTACTTGCATGTAATACAAAAATCCCATATTTTGCTGAGAGGCTTCAAACCATAAGAGGATACAAGATAATTAGTTTTTGGACAATTTAGGAAGCAGGGAGTTTCATTAAAAAAAAAATCCATGGTTTCTCAATTCTATAAACCCTTCAAGAAAAATATACATTCCAAACCAGAATGATAAAGGGGGCACAAAAATGTCTGCATGACAGCCTTCTTCCTTCAAAATATATCATCACTTTCCATAACATTTGCTCTATCATTCTGGTCACTCACAACCATATATGCTCAGAAAGAAATATTTATAAGATCTAATTGTAAAAAGTACCCAGCTGTTCACCCTTTTGTTGGGGCAGTCCAAGTGATATATCTGTCCTGTATCTGAGTAGATGCTCTATTTGTATCTGTCTCTATCCATCTTATCTGACACATATGAAGACTATAAGGGGGATTCTCTTTGGACCAATTTACATAAAAAACCAAGGAGCCTCCTCTGATGGGAATGGAAGAAAATGGAGTGACAAGGAAACAATTTGCTTCTAGGACAAGAAACAATGACTCCAGAAAAACGAAGTAATGAAAAGATATCACACACACAGGTAAAGTCTTTGAACATTGAGAGACTGGTCCAGTGGGCACTCACGAGTCCTTGGTAGAGAAACTGCAACAAATGCAGAGCTAAACATTAAGAATAGTTTATCTGACATCTCAGTGGGGCACTAGAAAGGCAAGACATTGGCACTTGCCCACTGATGGGAGTTAATACTCATTACTGAGCTATACGTAAGTGCCACTAGACATGTGGCTCTATCACCTTGGACGGGTATCAGCCGGAGTCACAACTCCCAGCTACCAAGGACAAGTGAAGACACAGCAACTGGAAACATTCCCAGGGTAGAAGGGGAATAACTTGCTGGTGATTAGTGGTAACTAAGAGGCCTCATTCATAGAATGTATGTGAGACACTCAGTGGAGTCTCCAGTGCTATTTGAGAGGAATCTGAGCGAGCCAGCTGGAGCCAAAGAAACGCTGTTTTGTAACTGGTACTGTGATTTGTTTTTATTCCCAGGATGAAGTGGCTTGGGAAATATAGGAAACTTGCAGAAGTAATAATGATGACTGTGATAATAGCTACTTTATTTTCTATGTCATTCTCTGCATTGTTTCTGTGAAGTAAGACAACTATATCAAAATATTTCACTAAAAATTAATAAGCTCTCAAGTGAAATTATAAAAGATCCATTGATGTGAGGCACACTATCTAAAAGTACTGAACCAGGTGGAGGAAACTGCTGAACATCAGTGTTTGCTATATTTTCTCATGATAAACCACAGACAGAGAACATTAACTGGCTTATTACTAATTTGAACTAAGGAGTAGGAAGAACACTATCTCATTTTCCTGGAGTCTCAGGGTTGTGTCGGGCACCCCCAGCATCTGCCCAGCCTTTTTCCCAGGAAGAACACTCCTCAAACGTATCTGGAGGCAGAAGACATACTATAGGGTACTTAGCCTCTGTCCTCCAACCACACAATAGTCCTGCCTCTCAGTGAACTGGCCTTTCCTGGACTCAGGACCCAGCAGCTCCAGACCTACAACAGTCATGGGTCCTCTCAGCGCTAGCTAATCTCCCTCAGCCTGTCCTGGGGTTCAAACAACCTATCAGGCTGCCTCTGAGCCTGGCCTTTCTGCCAGGTGTGTACACATTGATACAGCCACTCTCTCAGGTAATGCCTAACTTAGCATCGTAATGATATATTTAATTCTCCCATCTTTACAGACATTATGTATGGTTTCAGAAATAAAATATTTCCTTAATTTCTCTTTATTTCATCATTTTTTAAAAACCATAGAGAAGATAAGAAACTAAATGTGGAATTGTATGGCACAGGTCTGAAATAAGGCTAGAATGACACTAATGTGACACACATTTTATATTGTAGACTTGGGGTGTACATATGTAAACTATACTGTAGATTTTGGGGTGGGTTAAAATAATTTTCAGATTAGGAGAACATGCTTTCATTGCTTTTATACTAAAAGTTACTATTTGAATTAATGTTGAATTTGTTGAATTTTCATAAATACTTTATCATCATATGAGGTAATCATGTGCCTTTTCTTCTTTATAAAATTAGTATGAAAAATTACGATCCAAGATGGCCAAATAGGAACAGCTCTAGAGTGCAGTTCCCAGTGAGAACATAGAGGGTGAGTGATCACCACATTTCCAAATGAATTTTTACTGCCCATATACCAGGAGATTTCTGGGTGGAAACGCGCCACGAGTCTCCAGCATGGCTGTTTCAGCTGGTGCAGTGGGTCTCCACACAAAAACTCACACAAATCTAGGTGGCCATTTCAATTGGCACCTGGAATGCCTGGGAGAAAGAGCTGCCCATTCAACTGAAAAAAAGCAGGCTGAAACAGGGAGCCAGGTGATCTGGCTCGGCGGGTCCCACCCCCACAAAGACCAGTAATTTGAAATGCTCTAGATTGAGAGTTTCACAGCAAGCACAGCTGGACCCAGGATGGTCCAGCTCTGTGGGGGGAAGGGCAGCCACCATTACTGAGGCAGTCCACCACTAACGAGGCAGTCCAACCTTACCGAGGCAATCTGCCATTACCGAAGCAGTCTGCCATTGCAGAGATAGTTCACCATTACGGAGGCAAATCGCCATTACCGAGGTGGTTCTAACTATATCTCTATAAACAAAACCACAAAGAAGTCACACAGCAGCTGGGCAGAGCCCACAGCAGCTCAGCAACACCGCTGCTGGCAGATTGTGACTAGGCTACCTCCTCACTTGGCAGGGCATCTCTGAAAAAAGGCAGCAGCATGTCAGGAACTTATAAATAAAGCCCCACCTTCCCAGGACAGAGGACCTGGGAAAAAAACAAAAGACGGTTATAAGTTCCACTTCAGCAGACTTAAACTTACCTGCCCAGCAGCTCTGAATGAATGTAACAACGGAGCTCACAGCTCAGCACTTGAACTCCTATAAGGGTCAGACTGTCTCCTCAGGCAGCTCCCTGACCCACGCATAATCACAGAGACACCTCATAAAGGAGAGCTCAGGGTGACATCTGGCAGGTGTCCTGGGACAAAGATAACAGAAAAAGAAACTGGCAACAACCCTTAATATTCTGCAGCAGCTACAGGTGATCCCCAAGCAAGCATGGTCTGGAGTGGACCTACAGCAGTCCTACAGCAGAAGTGCCTACCTGTTAGAAGGAAAACTAAAAAAAATAAATAAATAACTTCATCATCAAGAAAAAGGATGTCCGCTCAGCGACTGCATCTGAAAGTTGCCAACTACAAAGACCAAAGGTAGATAAATCCAAAAAGACTGGAAGAAACCAGCACAAAAAGGATGAAAACATCCAAAACCAGAATGCCTCTCTTCCTACAAGGGATCACAACTCCTCACCAGCAAGGGAACAAAGCTGGATGGAGAATGAGTCAGATGAATTGACAGGAACAGGTTTCAGAAAGTGGGTAATAACAAACTTCTGTGAGCTAAAAGAACATGTTCTAACCCAATGCAAAGAAACTAAAAACATTGAAAAAAGGTTTAATGAAATGCTAACGAGAATAAACAGCCAAAAGAAGAATATAAATGAATTGATGGAGCTGAAAAACACAACACAAGGACTTCACAGAGCATATACAAGTTTCAATAGCCGAATCAACCATATCAGAGATTGAAGATCAACTCAATGAAATAAAATGAGAAGGCAAGATTAGAGAAAAAAGAGTAAAAAGAATTAAACAAAGCCTCCAAGAAATATGAGATTATGTGAAAAGACCTAATCTACATTTGATAGGTGTACCTGAATGTGACAGAGAGAATGAATTAGAGCTAGAAAACACTCTTCAGGATATTATCCAAGAAAACGTCCCCAACCTAGCAAGGCAGGACAATACTCAAGTGCAGGAAATACAGAGAACACCACAAAGATATTCCTCAAGAAGAACAACCCCAAGGCACATAATCGTCAGATTCACCAGGGTTGAAATGAAGGAAAAAATGCTAAGGG
>NW_016107411.1:577064-585709 GCF_001604975.1 Cebus imitator | reverse complement strand
ACCACATCACACCTACTCTAAAATTGACCGCATAATTAGAAGTAAATCACTCCTCAGCAAATTCAAAAGAATGGAAATCATAACAGTCTCTCAGACCACAGTGCAATCAAGTTAGAACTCAGGATTAAGAAACTAACTCAGAACTGCAAAACTTCATGAAAAGTGAACAACTGGCTCTTGAATGTTGACTTGATAAACAATGAAATGAAGGCAGAAATAAAGATTTTCTTTGAAACCAATGAGAATAAAGACACAATGTACCAGAATCTCTGGGACACATTTAAAGCAGTGTCTAGAGGAAAATTTACAGCAATAAATGCCCACATGAGAAGTGAGGAAAGATCTAAAATCGACACTCTATCATCAAAATGGAAAGAACTAGAGGAGCAAGATAAAAAAAAACTCAAAAGCTAGCAGAAAACAAGAAATAACTGTGATCAGAGCAGAACTGAAGGAGATAGAGACACAAAAAACCCTTCAAAAATTAATAAATCCAGGAGCTGGTTTTTTGTAAAGATCAACAAAATAGACTACTAGCCAGATTAATAAAAAAGAACAGAGAGAATAATCAAATATTGCAATAAAAAATGATAAAGGGGGTATCACCACCGATTCCACAGAAATTCAAAGTAACATCAGAGATTACTACAAACAACTCTATGCACATTAACCAGTAAACCTGGAAGAAATGGATAAATTCCTGGACACCTGCACCCTCCTATGCCTAAACCAGGAAGAAGACAAAACCCTGAATAGACCAATAACAAGGGCTGAAGTTGAGGCAGAAATTAATAGCCTACCAACCAAAAAAAGCCCAGGTCCAGATTGGTTCACAGCCGAATTCTACCACATGTACAAAGAGGAGCTGGTACCACTCCTTTTGAAACTATTCCCAACAATCCAAAAAGACGGAATCTTTCCCAAATCATTATATGAGACAAACATCATCCTCATACCAAAACCTGACAGATTCAACAAGAAAAGAAAACTTCAGGGCAATATCCATGATGAACATAGATGCAAAAATCTTCAATAAAATACTGGCAAACAGATTGCAACAGCACAACAAAAAGCTTATCCACCATGATCAAGTAGGCTTCATCCCAGGGCTGCAAGGCTGGTTCAACATACGCAGGTCTATAAACGTAATTCACCACATAAACAGAACCGAAGACAAAAACCATATGATTATCTCAATAGATGCAGAGAAGGCCTTCGACAAAATTCAACAGCCATTTATGCTAAAAACTCTCAATAAACTAGGTATTGACGGAACGTATCTCAAAATAATAAAAGCTATTTATGAGAAACTCACAGCCAATATCATACTGAATGGGCAAAAACTGGAAGCATTCCCTTTGAAATCTGGCACTAGACAAGGATGCCCTCTCTCACCACTCCTGTTCAATACAGTATTGGAAGTTTTAGCCAGACCAATCAGGCAAGAAAAAGAAATAAAGCATATTCAATTAGGAAAGGAGGAAGTCAAATTGTCTCTATTTGTTGACAACATGATTGTATATTTAGAAGACCCCATTGTTTCAGCCCAAAATCTCCTGAAACTGATAAGCAACTCCAGCAGTTTCAGGAATCTCAGGATACAAAATCAATGTGCAGAAATCACAAGCATTCCTATACACCAATAACAGACTTTAAGAGAGCCAAATCAAGAATGAACTGCCATTCACAATTGCTACAGAGGATAATATACCCAGGAATACAACTAACAAAGGATGTAAAGGACCTCTTCAAGGAAACTACAAACCCCTGCTCAAGAAAATGAGAGGGGACACAAACAGATGAAAAAACATTCTATGCTCATGGTCAGGGAGAATCAATATTGTGAAAATGGCCATACTGCCCAAAGTAATTTATAGATTCAATGTTATCCCCATCAAGCTACCATTGACCTTCTTCACAGAACTGGAAAAAAACCACCTTAAATTTCATATGGAACCAATGGAGAGCCCGCATAGCCAAGTCAATTCTAAGCAAAAAGAACAAAGCTGGAGTCATGCTACCTGAGTTCAAACTATACTACAGTAATCAAAACAGCATGGTACTGGTACCAAAATAAAGACATAGACCAATGGAACAGAACAGAGGCCTCGGAGACAATGCCACACATCTACAACCATCTGTTATTTGACAAACCTGGCAAAAACAAGCAATAGGGAAGGGATTCCTTGTTTAATAAGGAATAAGGTGTTGGGAAAACTGGCTAGCCATGTGCAGAAAGCAGAAACTGGACCCCTTCCTGACACCTTACACTAAAATTAACTCCAGATGGATTAAAGACTTAAGCATAAGACAAACACCATAAAAATCCTAGAAGAAAACCTAGGCAAAACCATTCAGGACATAGGAACAGGCAAGGACTTCATGACTAAAACACCAAAAGCATTGGCAACAAAAGCCAAAATAGACAAACGAGATCTAATTAAACTCCAGAGCTTCTGCACAGCAAAAGAAACAATCATTAGAGTGTACTGGCAACCAACAGAATGGGAAAAAATATTTGTAATCTATTCATCTGACAAAGGGCTAATATCCAGAATCTACGAAGAACTAAAACAGATTTACAAGAAAAAAACAAACAAACCTATTCAAAAGTGGACGAAGGATATGAACAGACACTGTACAAAAGAAGACATATATGAGGCCAACAAACATGAAAAAATGCTCATCGTGATTAGAGAAATGCAAATCAAAACCACATTGAGATAACCTCTCATACTAGTTAGGGTGGCGATCATCAAAAATCTGGAGACAACAAATGCTGGAGAGGATGTGGAGAAAGAGGAACACTTTAAACTGTTGATGGGAGGTCAACCATTGTGGAAGTTCAAGCATTGTGGAAGACAGTGTGGGGATTCCTCAAGGACCTAGAAATAGAAATTCCATTTGACCTAGCAACCCCATTACTGGGTATATATCCGAAGGAGTATAAATCGTTCTGTTATAAAGACACATGCACACATAGGTTCACTGGGGTAGTGTTTACAATGGCAAAGACAATCCAAATGCCCATCGATGATAGACTAGACAGGGAAAATGTCGCACATATACACCATGGAATACTATGCAGACATAAAAAACAGTAAGTTTGTGTCCTTTGTAGGGACATGGATGAATCTGGAAACCATTATTCTCAGCAAACTGACACAAGAATAGAAAATCAAACACTGCATGTTGTCACTCATAGGCAGGTGTTGAACAATGAGAACACATGGACACAGGGAGGGGAGCATCACACACTGAGGTCTGGTGCGGGGGACTAGGGGAGGGACTGCTGGGGGTAGGGAGTTGGGGAGGGATAATATGGGGAGAAATGCCAGATAGAGGTGATGGGGATGGAGGCAGCAAACCACATTGCCATGTATGTACCTATGCAACAATCCTCCATGTTCTTCACATGTACCCCAGAAGCTAAAGTGCAATAAAATATACATATTTAAAAAGAAAAGAAAAGAAAAATTACATTGAGTCAACCTTGTGTCCCTGGTTTAATTCTAATTTGCTCATGTATTAACTTTTTAATATATTACTTGCTAATATTTTCAATAGAATTTTGTGCTTATTTGACATAAACTTGTTAATATCCTCTTATTACATTTTTAACGTCTGCAAGGATCTATAATGATGCCTGCTTTTTTCATTCTTACCACCTTGCCATAGTTTTTGTTTCTTTTTCCTTGTTTGAGCTTGAACATGTTAATAGCGTTTTTAAGAAAACATCTGCCTTTTTTTTTCCTTTTTGGAGACAGGGTCTCACTCTCATTCACATTGGAGTGCAGTGGTATGATCATAGCTCACTGCAGTCTCAAACTCCTGGGCTCAAGCAATCCTTTCACATCAGACTCTCAAGCAGCTGGGACCATAGGTATATGTCATCATGCCCGGCTAATTTTTTCATTTTTCAAGAGAGAAGGGTCTCACTATGTTGTCCAGGCTAGTCTTGAACTCTTGGCCTCAAGTGATCTTCTTGCCATGGCCTCCATACTTACTGGGATTACAGTGTGAACAACACTTGGCTCTGGCTTTGATGATGGTCCCTACTGTACATTTATTTCTCACTGTTGTTTCTAAATTTTCATTATTTTCTGCTCTCCTCTTTCTTTTCCTTCTTTCTACTTTTAGTTTATTTTTCCTTTTTTCTAAGTTTTTGAGATGAACATTGTTTACTAATTTTTAGTCTCCCTTCTAACATATGCACTTAAGGCTATATATTTTCCTCAAAGATGGCTTTAGTTGCATTTTATATATTTTGAATGTCAACATTTCAATATCATGCAGGTCAAAATATTTTCTAATTTTCATTGTGTTTTCCCCTTTAACCCATTATTTATATAAAACTATATTTCCTAATTTTTAAATATAGAAATACTCAAGGTTTTGCTGTTGTTTTCTGGATTACTGTTACTGTCTTATAGCTTAAATAAATTATGATCAATTTTTGATTCTTTGTAAGTTTTTAATCCTTTGAAACGTTTTTAGATTTGCTTTTTGGCTCAAGTTTTTTATATGTTTTATGTATACTAGAAAAAATAATGATTTTCCACACTTCTGTATTCAATATAAGTTTATCATATTATTTAAACTTTCTAATGCTTACTAATGTTTTGTGTGCGCTCTCAATTCCTGAAAGACAGATATTGCAATCTCTTACTTTCTGAATTTTTGTTTTTCCTCTTCATTCTGTCAATCTTTGATTTAATTAGTTTTTATTATTAAATGACTACAACTTTGAGATTATTTTAACTTCCAAGTGTATTAAAGTTTTCATACTTGTAAAATATCCTCTTTGTATCTGGTAACGTTTTCTGATTTAAAATCTTATTAATGTTAGTGTAGCTACCATCACCCTTTGCTGGGCAGAGAGCATTAGTATTTATATCTTATCCATTCTTAAATCTTTTGACTTTCAGCCTTTGACACGCTCATTTTTTAGATATATCTCTTGAATGTAGCATTGAGTTGGAACTTATCCAATCCTGTCCTTTAATTGAAACACACATCTATTTACAATTAATACAATTACAAACAAATCTGAGTTTAAGTCTACCATCTTAAAATCTACTCAGCTGTTCTGAACCAAGTATAAGATTTGGTTCAGAAAAACACAATTTGCTTTTTCCCCTAACATTAGTCAGTATCAACTTCAAATGTGTACTATGAGGATTAAACAAACTTATGTGAGATTTGCATAAGCTTTGAAAATTACAATGTCCTAAAGCAAACTTTGTGTTACTAAATATGTGTCTCTTAAAGATTTTCCAAAGATCTCTGATGTAGGCTCTTAAATGCAGTTTCAGACAAGTTGAAAACAAAACCAATGAGTATTGGCAGCGTGATAAGACTCCCAAGATGATCCTTTTAAAAGAAAGGGAGCTTGTGACATTTGGGATAGAAAAGTATGTTCGAAGCCTCTCAGGAGGAAAGGACTTGGTGAGTTTAAGGAATGGTAAAGATGCCAGCGTGGTGAGGAGTGGTGAGAATGGTGAGACGGATATGAGCTAGGTCCTTCAGAGCTTTGTGGGGTTGTTGACTTTGTAAGAAATACACTTCCCAGTAAGTAGTGCAATAGTTCAGGTTTACATTTTTATTTCTTTACTAATTAGAAGAGGCAAGAATGAAGTGGAGTGGATAAGGTAACCATTCAGTCTTCTAAAGGACCCCCTCAAAAAAGGTGGTGCCTTTAACTGGAGAAACAGAAGCAGGTGGCTTAGAGATGCCTCTGAGGGTAGAATCAACAGCAGATGAGAATCTCATGTGGGGAACAAGAGAGAGGATGATGTCAAGGATGATGTCCGGAATTCTAAATCAATCAACATGCTGATGAGAGGTGTTTGTATTAAATTCAAATCTGCAGTAAATAAAGTCTAATACTTACAGACCATTTATCAAATCCACTGCATATCATTCTGCTGTCTTATTTCCATTCTTTAATACATAACAAAAATCATAAGCTTATGAAAACCTTTCATAATTCCACACTCTCCAATATTACATTCTTCTCTCTCTGTGGTTTTTGCACTAAAAATGATTTCAGGGACCATATGCTGTGGTTCACATCTGTAATCCTAGCATTTTGGGAGGCCAAGGCAGGAGGATTGGTTGAGGCCAGGGGTTTGAGGCCAGCCTGGGCAAGACAGTGAGGCCAAAAGAACAATTTAAAAATTATCCAAGCATAGTGACATGTGCCTATAGTTAGTCCCAGCTACTCAGGAGGCTAAGGTGGGAAGATCACTTGCGGCCAGGAATTTGAGGCTGCAGTGAGCTATCACTGCACCACTGTACTCTAGCCTAGGCAAGAGTGCAAGAACTATTTCTAAAAAATAAGAAATAAAAAAGATTTCAAATAAAACTGAACAGTTCACCACATACTATATTATTCTTTTCACAAAAGGCACACTGTAAGGTTTAGTCAGAAACCTTCAGAGGTTCAGACCAGGTTGACTCTGTCTCTAAAAAAAATTAAAACATTAAAGTTTCATTGTATTGCATTTTCACAAGAAAATAAATTGAAATAGGCAGTCCATACAAAACACAATTTGTTTTTTCTCTAACACAATACTCCAGTACTGTTGCTTTCAAAAGAAGCATTTCTATTATACAATCATCATGTTTCTAATTGAAATAATAATGTCAAATCATTATTGGGCCTGCATTCCATTTAGGTTTTCAAGTTTTGAGGTCTCTGCAAAATAAAAAGATAAAGTTTCTAATGGAATTATAAGACCATTGAGTAACTGAACATTTTTCTTCTTTCTCTAGCTATAAAATTTATATCAAAAAGCATCTTTCCCAAAAAAAGAGAATGGTTTCTGAACACTAGAAAAGTTTCATTCATTGTGGGGGGGTTCCAGAAAATCTCCTTAGCAATCAATCTGCAGAAGATCATAACAAATTATACAATTCCCTCAACTATGAAAATGAACAGTAGAGATAGCAGAGGTCCCTGGAATTTAAAGCATAAGGGTCTTTTTATTTTCTTTTCTTTTAATGAGACAGAGTCTCCCTCTGTCGCCCAGGCTGGAATGCAGTGGCATGATCTTGGCTCACTGCAACCTCCGCCTCCCAGACCTAGGTGATTCTTGTCCCTCAGCCTACAGAGTAGCTGGGATCACAAGCACCTGCCACCACACTTGGCTAATTTTTTGTATTTTAATAGTGATGGGGTTTTGCCATCTTGGCCAGGCTGGTCTCGAACTCCCTACCTAAGGTGATCCACCTGCCTCAGCCTGCCAAAGTGTCAGGATTACAGGTGTCAGTCACCTCACTGGGCCATAAGTGTCATCATTCATTCAGACTGCTCTAACACAATACTACATACTGGGTGGCTTATAAACAACAGAAATCAACTTTTCACAGTTCTGGAGGCTGGGAAGTCCAAGATTTGGTTCTTAGTGAGGGCTCGAATCCTGGTTCATAGACGGCTGTCTCCTTGCTGAGTTCTCACATGCTGGAAGGGAGCTCTCTAGGGCCTCTATTATAAGGGTACTGTCTCCTTGATAAGGGCTCCACCTACATGACCCAATCACCTCTCAAAGGCCCTACCACCTAATACCATCATCTTAGGGATGAAGATATCAACTTATGAATTTGGGGGGAAAAACTTTCAGTCTGTAAGAACAAGGACGCATGAGGGCTGAGAGAAAGGGAGTATGTATGTTACATATGGGGACATGGAATGGGGAAGGGTGTGAAGAAAGTTCTTGTTATTTCTTCTACTGCTTGTTATAGTGATGTTTCTCCTGGGATTGTGTAGTGAAGAAAGGAAGGAATAAAGAGAGGAGAGGAGGGAGGATCCAAGATGGCCGTTTAGGAACAGCTCAGGATTGCAGCTCCCAGTGAAAGCGCAGAGGGTGAGTGGACGCCGCGTTTTTATAGCCCACAGACTAGGAAATTCCCAGGTGGAGAAGGTCCACAGGTCACCAGTGCGGCTGTTTCGGAGAGCGCGGCTGTGCCGGCTGGTGCTGCTGCTTTGCCCTGCGCGGCTGCTTTGTCGGTGCCCCGGAGCAGCGTTTCTCTGTACAAAATACACTGGCCAGGGTGCCCTTTTGGCTGGCGATTGGAGCCATGGGAAGTCGCCCATTCGTCTGTTTAAAACGGGGACTAAGCAGGGAACCAGGACAGTAGATTCCAGGGCAAAAAAAAAAAAGCGCCACAAACCTCAGTGCCACTGTTTAAGCCAGGGCAGTGAGTGGCCGCAGGGGAAAACAAACAGGCCCCGGCGCCTCTTCAACAGGCGACTGGAACACCAACTTAAAAGAGGCTCTGAGGCAGGGAGCCAGGCGATCAGGCTCGTTTGGTCCCACCCCCACAAAAGAACAGCAACCAGAAACTCTGGATTGAGAGTTTCACAGCAAGTGCAGCTGAACCCGGGACGGTCCAGCTCTGTGGGGGAGGGGCGTCCGCCATTACTGAGGCAGCCCGCCACGATGGAGGTAGTCGGCCAATGCTGAGGCAGCCCGCCGTTGCCAAGGCAACCCGCAACAGCAGAGAGACTCCACCTCAACAGAGGCGGGCCACCATCGCCAAAGCAGTTCTAACTACACCCATATAAACAGGACTGCAGGGAAGTTCACTCGGCAGCTGGGCGGAGCCCACAGCAGCTCAGCAAAGCTGCTATAGGCCGACAG
>NW_016107411.1:563002-570759 GCF_001604975.1 Cebus imitator | reverse complement strand
GCTCTGTCTCCCAGGCTGGAGTACAGTGGCACCATCTCAGCTCATGGCAACCTCCGACTCCAGGATTCAAGCAATTCTCCTGCCTCAGCCTCCTGAGCAGCTGAGATTACAGGCATGCGTCACCATGCCTAGCTAATTTTTTGTGTGTTTTTAGTAGAAATGGGGTTTCACCATGTTGGCCAGGCTAGTCTTGAACTCCTAACCTCAAGTGATCTGCCTGCCTTGGCCTCCCAAAGTGTGGGATTACAGGCATGAGCCATCGCGCCCAGCCAAAGTTATTGTCTACCGGAAAAAAAAAAAAAAGTACGCAATGAATCAGAATCACTTTCTTGCTGTGCAAACTTGGAAAGTTATTCATTCTCTCTGAGTGCCAGTTACTTTGACTGTAAATTAAAGCTAATATTATCTCCTTAACTAGATTGTTGCAAGGAGTGGAGATGACTCATGTAAGTGCCTAACCAAAGTCAGGCATTCACTAAATGATATTTTGAATTACAATACAATGAGAACCCAAGCACACAACTGTTTCTTAGTAACCTCATATATAAGCAGGCCTCTTGTTGTCTACTGCCTTGAAGAGCACATTTAATCTCCTTTCACCCCCCCAGGGGCCAACACATGGCCCAACACACAGTTGATACTTGATAAAAGTTGACAGAATTGAATTAAGGGAGGGTGCTGTTGTGTTTTCCTGATAAGAGAGTACACTTATTGCCAAAATAATTATAGAAATTAAGTTTTATGCCGAAATTAGCTCGCTAATTTAGAGGCTGGGAGAATAATCACAATAGGAACTGCCTGTCTCCCAAATGATCCAACTACAAAGAGAACAAAAGTCAAGTTTCATCCAGTAAGCATCACCTTACCTGGCAGGGGTTTACTGCATTTCTCTGCTCTGGGAAGAAGCATAATGGAAAGTATCTGCTGGTCAAGACAAGCAGAGCATCTAGGCTGAAAAGGGAGTGGTATTTCTGCTTATCTTTTTTTTTTTTCCTGCTTATCTTTAAAAGGAAAGAAGGAGTTGGTAAGAGAGAACAGTGGTTTGCTCTGAAACCAGCCTGACAAACCATAGGTCAGTACTTATTTTATTTAAAAAACTTCCTTTCTTCTCCTCCCATTTATACATAAACAAAACACATCGCTAAACGCCAGCCATTGTTTTGTCCTCTAAATTCTTAGTCCCAGTTGGCCTCACTGGCAGCACATGCTCTCCTGACCACACAGCTGCGTCCAAGGGCGGTGGAGGCACAGCCTTCAATGGTATCTCTGCTATCTCAAAGGAATTCCAGATATCATTAAAACGATGTGTCTGTGCCTCTAAATAAAACAGGCCAGAAGTGTTTTAGTAAACTGACAGTCTTCTCTAAAGGACCCCGAGGTGTATGCAGCTACGAGTTTTCTCATCCTACCATCTTCAAAGTGATAAAGAAAATGCAATTCTTATATGCAACTAGCCTTTCCAGCTGACCCTAGGGTGGCATTTGCTGTCTATTCTTCTTTTAAACTACCTCACAAAAATCATCTTTTTGTAAAGTTTCTTTCTGTTTCCTCTCTCATATATATGTAAGAGGCCCCAGGCGTGGAGGCAATGTTAGGATGGGGAGGAATGGACAGGACTCCTGGGAATAGCCTCCATCAGAGGCCTGGTCCATGGGCCCCAGTCACCGTAAGGGGTCGGCGGGGAGCATGGAGCTTCCCAGGATCCTGCCTCTCTCCCTGCTTTCTGCCAAGCAGCAGGAACACACAGTTCATTAAAGCAAAGCCAAAGGGCACGGACTGAGAAATAGCAAGAAACTTCCAGGGACTTGTTGATTTTGGAAACTTAATGTCCACATTGTATAACAGTGTGCATGTTCTCCAGTGGGGAGGAGATTGCTATTTATGTCAGAGAGTTGTTTCAGAGGAAGATGTCTCCTCCAAGCAAGTAGTATATGTCTAGTTGTTGGCATCTACTGTCCTCTCTCCTCTTTTATTCAATAAAGTGAGCTACCTTATCTGAGCTACAGAGACCTCTGATAGGTGCAGGGGAGGGTATTGGGAGGGGGTACCATTTCTCTGTAATGGCAGGTGCCATTGCTCTGTAATGGCAGGAGGCAGTAGAACTATTTGTTTATGTTTCAAATATGAAATAATGAATCGGCACTCGAACAAGTCTTGAAAGATAAAATGTTCAGTGTTAACTGAGCCTCTATATTGTGCCAGATAATATTTACGTGCTGAGAACACAGTGCTGAATAAGGTCTCTGCCCTCATAGACAGGTATTCTAGTAGGAAGAGACAAAACAGACAAGCTAAAACAAATTAAAACAAATTTTCAAAGAGTGATAAGTGCTATGGAGAAGATTAAACATGGATAGAGACTGACTGGCTATGGAGGGGGCAGATTTCAGCAGATTTAGGGAAGGCCTCTCAGATGAGCTGGCATTTAAACTGAAAGGTGAAGGAAGAGAAAGAGCTGCCAAGCCCCATCCAGAGGGTCTCAGGCAGCAGGGGCAAATGTCCTGTGGTGGTGTGGAGGACAGCTCGGCCATGTGCCTGGAGCCTGGTCAACTACAGGCAGGTGCATGAGAAGAGGTCACAGGGTAGGGTGGTAGGACCAGACTCCATAGGAGACTGGGGATGGCGGGAGGAGTTCCTATGTCACTCTTACTGTAAAGGGAAACCCTGAGACTGCAATCAAATAAATCTCCTTTGCCTCCTCACTGCCGGAGTCCTGCTCACCATATCTGAAGGATCCGTTATCTTCCAGAGCTCTGCGGATTTCCACAGCAAATATTTGCTCCTCACACCCCCAACTTCTGCTTTTTCATTATTTGTGAGTATCAAAACAGGACTCTGATGACAAATTATTTATATATAAATAAACCAATCATTAAAAAATGTAAGATCTCTCACCTATCACCATACTTCTCACTTACTATTCTCTTGCATCCCAATGACTTGAACAAAAAGAAATAGAACCAGAAAATAATCACACGGTACAATTTAATCTAAATTAACCTTCTCACAACATCCCTCAGATTGACTTGCCAAATCCTGTTTGTTGTCAGATTGGATTCTCTGGAAGTGAGTGCCTTCTGCAAAGTATCTCAGACATGGATAACGCGGGCAGGACTAAACTGCTTTTCTTTCCATTTGAGTTGTCAACACCTCCCTCTGGGCCAATACAGGATTACTGTTTCAACAATACATGTAAGCTAATTGTTTGTTAAGCCGGCTCAGCCAACCATAAAATCATAGGAGAGTCAGGCCTGGCCCATTCTCTTGCCTCTGAACTGGATCACAGTTAATATCTCTGAGAGCTCCACCCCAGGCCCACTGGGGAATATAGCTCTCCTGCAAAGTCTGAATTTTGTTTCCATGAGGAAAGATTTCTCCAACACAATCAACTACAATCACAATCACAATGTTTGACACATTCACGTTCTTAAGTCTGTATCTGCTTTGGTTTCCTTAAATAAAAACAAACCAGAGAGATAAAAGTATGGAAATGAAATAGTTTCAAACAGCAGAGAGCCCTGTGGAAGAATCCACTAACTTAATAAGTACTTCCAGATAAATGACAAGATATGTGTATAAGATAAGCAAACTTCTAAAAAAAATCATTAATGATGTATGAAGATAAAAGTTATCTTTGATGGAAAAAGGTAATTGATAAAGACATCAAAGAGAAGGATCTGAAAGTGAAATTTCTTTCTACATACTCACCAGATAAAACATATAAAGGGGCAATTTTGCTTTCTTTAAACATTGTTATAGGTTAAAAAGGGAATACTTTCATTTTCAGTTATTTGTCAGCAAACAGCTCAGCAAACTTTACTATTTGAAATGTGTAGTTTGAGTTAACAATAATGACCAGATATTATGAAACCATGTTCTGTCTAAACACATCCACAAATCTTCAGATGGCCTACAAACCCAGTACTGAGGCTAAACAAGACATGGCCTTTTGAGAAGCTCTTCTGGAAAGTGGGATTCTCTGGTACGAGGGATATCACACTGTGAACCCCAAAAGAGAGAGAGAGCTCTGACCTCCGTGAGATCAGGAAAGGCAGATACAGGCCCTCACTTGGTTTCCAGAATTGATGTCCCCACTGCTGGGGGAGTTCCTATCCAGAAACCCAAGTCCTCCCCAAAATAAGTGGCTAGAGAATATACAAACACAATAAACCTTTCACAGAAAAACAATGCCTTTCTATGACTAGAATTTGGCTAAAGGTTCTTTTTGAGTGTTAGCGATATAAAATTCTGCTCTAAAATAAGATAGCTTTAGAACTAAGCTTAAATTTCTGATTATTTGAACACACTAGAAAAAGAAAAGGAGTTTCTATTTCAGAAGACATAGTTATTTGGAAACTGCCACAGTTTAAGTCAAAAACAACAAAATTTCATAAAAGAAAAACAATTAACACCCTCCCTCCTCAATCTTCCACAGAAACCTTTCTTAGAACTATTCCGGTTGCACATAATAGAAACCAAATTCAATGTGGCTGAAGTAAAAACAGGGACGTAGGGGCACACTTAATGGAAAGTTCAAGCTATAAGGGGCTCAGGTATGGGTAGAACTAGGTGCTTAAATTATGAGAACTTTTCTCCATCTCTTAATTCTGCTGCCCTCTGTATTGGCTTCATTTTGAAGTAGATTATCTTTAACTAGAGGCAAAATGACTCTCAGAACTTCCAGATTTATGTTACATCGTACAGCAACTTCAGTTTTATAAAACAAAACTTCTTCTGGGAGTTCAACGAATGTCTTAGGATTGCGTCTCGTTAACCTGGCTAGGTCTGCATACCATCCCTATGGTCTGCCATTCCTGTGATCTGAATGGCCAGGCCTATTCCTGCAGATGTACCACCTGGATTCCATAAGCTAAGGAGGGACAACCCAAGGTGTAGCTAGCAGGAAAGGAATGCAAGCTGACAGATATCAGTAATGAAATGTCCATGTCTCTCCCTCTATTTACCTGTTTCTGCCTCTTTCAATCAAAAGTCTATCAAAACTGGGTTCAGTTGATAATACCTTCTGCAAAAATGCTTGCCAAATTCCATGGAATTGTTCACTTGAAAATGGTTAATGTAAAAAACAAACAAACAAACAAATAAAAACAAAAAAACTCTCCTTAGAATCTCTTCTTTTGGTGTAGAAGGGCTTTCTGATCCTCCCACAAACTCATGTTTCCTTCTATCATTGAATTTATTACACTTTTTGAAACTCTGTCCGTATGTTTGTCTTAAGCATAATAAAGTCCCAAAAAGCATTTTATCCTTGCCATGTAGAAAAGTCTTTGGCACAAAACAGTAAAAATTTATGGAATTAGACTGTTGTTGTTGACAGACAGTTCTTCTCTCTCAGGGTGTATCAATCAGTCCACCATAATATCAGTCACGCTGAATTTATTCTGAAATAACAATGAAACAGTATCTAGCAAAGCTCCCATCTTTAATGTCTTTATCTTGTAAACAGAAATTTGAAAACTCTGCAACTGAGAAGTGCATTTTTACCTAGTCAATAGAACTCAAACTCAGACAAGAATAGCAAAATAACAACTGCTAAAAGTACTTTAAAATGACTCATTAGGAAGTGCAAGTCCCTCTATTCAACAGAAAACCTAGTAAAATAACTAATTCATCTCTAACTTCATTTATATTTTCAGCTCATCTTCTGACTTCACAAAAATGGAAGTTTTGTATTCTACTATGATCAATACCTCATGTAAAAATAGTATACAGCACAGCAATGCATGACTTTTCAGATGATGTTATTTTTAACATTGCTGAAATTTATCACTATTTAAAATACACTAACTGCATTAGTAGATTCTGGAAACTACTCCTCTCTATCTTGCAAATTTATAAATGCTCTGAGCCTAATGCTCATGTGGCTCCTTCTCAGCTTCCAATAAAAATGAGGTGTATCCCATAATAATCCAGTTCCAACATGTCTGGTTTCAGAATCATCCACTTCAAGTTGAACTCCTGTGATCAAGTCCTTCAAAGCTGTACTGAATTCCACATTTGGGTCCCACTGGTTCAGCAGAGACTAATATGAAGGCTCTAAAACAGCGGTCTCCAAACTTTTTGGCCCCAGGGACCTGTTTTACAGATGACAATTTTTCCACAGATGGGAGTGGGGGCATGGTTTTGAGATAAAACTGTTCTGCCTCAGATCATCAGG
The DNA here is from genome assembly GCF_001604975.1 of Cebus imitator. NCBI lineage: Eukaryota > Metazoa > Chordata > Mammalia > Primates > Cebidae > Cebus > Cebus imitator. Next base: position 564,584 of record NW_016107411.1, on the reverse strand, counting down.
CATTAGAATCTCATAAGGAGTGCACAACCTAGATCCCTCGCATGCACAATTCACAATAGGGTTCTCACTCCTATGAGAATCTAATGCCTTCGGTGATCTGATAGCAGGTGGAGCTCAGGCAGTAATGCTCACTGGCCGGCCTCTCACCTCCTGCTATGCAGACTTGTTCCTAACAGGCCACAGACTGATATTGGTCCGTGGCCTGGGTATTGGGGACCCCTGCTCTAGGGTCCAGGGAAACCTGAACTAATATTAACAAAGGGAAGGTAAACTAATATGAGCTGTGAGGCATGGTGCTAGGTATCCTACACGCAGGCAGCTCCCCACAACATGCAATTGCTCATTCAACATGGTTTCTTCCTTCAGTGTCCATCAGCAGTTGGGTGTCACACTGGAGGGACAATGGTCTGTGAAGACTTCCCAAGATGGCACAAGTAGGCAGAGAACCATATTTGCTGTTCCTTATGAGAAATTAGGCACATTTCAAGAATAGTTTTGCCTACATATCTTTCTCATCTTCTACCTGACTGCAGATAAGGTACATCTAATACTGCTTGAGATAAGATGTGACTGCACTGCTCAGTGCCAGTCAGCTATCACAAAAACTCTGAAAGGGTTAAATTATTACCAATTTATAGATGAGAAAACAGAGCCTCAAAGGGGTTAAGTAATTTTCCCATGATAATGTGCTCAAACACTACAGAAAGTCTCCTTCTCCTTACAAAGTTTCTAAGGCCTATCTTCAGGGTATGTGTACACAGCAAAGAAGTTGTACTTTGCATTATGTTAAAGAAGCAATCATCTCCAACCAATGAACCTTTTAGACATTACAATAGCAATTTAGATCAGCAGTTTATGTTACTAAGGAGTTCATATCACAAAATATGCCACCTCTTATTTAAGAGTTTAGACCGTAAGTAACCCATATTTAGAGAGCAAAACCCTGGTGGCATTGTGCTTTTTCCCAGTAACATCCTTCAAATATTATCATACCCAAGAGACAACTTAAGAAATTTTGCATAACTATGAAAAAGATATACAATCCTAAACTTACTTTCACTTGGATTTTTAAAATAAAATAAAAATTACAGATGCTATCTCAAGATATGCTCTCTCAATACTTTTCCAAGTATAGCATACCTAACATAGAACATGGTTTACATGTGTCTATGGTGGAGCAATTAGATCAAGTTCAGGCGATAATTTATTTTCTAAAAATTAAACGGATTTTAATTCTATTTATGTGATGCACCACATCTATTGACTTGTGTATGCTAAACCATCCCTGCATCCTTGGGATGAAACCCATTTGATCATGAAGTATTACCTTTTTGAGGTGCTGTTGGCCCAAAAACTGTAAGAATAAAAAATAATAATAGAGAAAAAATTAAAAATTACACAGAATATTTCTGCTTCAGGAAGCTACTGACCCATTTTTTATCTTTTAAGATAAAAACATTGGCCGGGCGCTGTGGCTCAAGCCTGTAATCCCAGCACTTTGGGAGGCCGAGGCGGGTGGATCACGAGGTCAAGAGATCGAGACCATCCTGGTCAACATGGTGAAACCCCGTCTCTACTAAAA
>NW_016107411.1:483649-562852 GCF_001604975.1 Cebus imitator | reverse complement strand
AAAAAAAAAAAAAAACAAAAAACATTTTTGTACACCAAAAGCATTTACCTTAAAAGGTACATTATAATTTAGCCAAATTTGATAGTCATAGGTTTCATAAGCTGCAACAATGGATTACTACATTTAATAATACGATGACTGAAAAGTAAAAGAACATTTGGTATCTTAATATCAATGTAAATTGCACCCAATCATGATGGCAAAATTGCCCACAAAGCTGTTCTAGCTGTTTCTTATGCCTCTCCTCTTCTACAGCACACTCAGCCAGCACAGGAGAGGACAGCCCGGCACAACTGTGCCCACACACTAACTCAGACAAGACGAGGTTATTTTGAGTTAAAGGGTTTGTAATAAGCTTAATGTATTTAAATAATCTTCACACAGACTTTAATTTCTCTCCATTTGCTTCTTTAGTTTAGAAAACACTCGTTTTATAAGGATCTGGGTTTTTTTTCTTAGCTTCTCTGTATTTTAATGTCCTGCTGGCCTGACCTGGTCTCTACCTGATATCCTGATGTCTGAGTCATCTCCAAGCTCTGCAGGAAGAAGCAGGGACCTTTAGCCCTGTCAAGGGTTTCTGGTCTCTTACCAACCCTCTTTGAGGACCCTGACTTAAGAAAAAAAAATGCTTAAAAATAAAACACTCATTGACAACCTCAATTTCATTGTGACAGCCATTCTCTGACATCATGAAAGGGGCATGCCAGGGAGGTCATCTACCAATTGCTTTTTAAAATTCCTAGAAGCCATAGAAAAGGACTCACCTCTGCTGTAGGAGGTAAACAGTACTTCATAACATATTTATTAACCTAGATGCTTTTAACTAAAAAAAAAAAATGCAGCCTTTTAGTATATTTCTAGAACCCTCCTCATTCCCCTTTCATTCCTTAGCTTATTCCCTCTTTCTTTCCCATTTACACAGAATCTCAGGTTCAGAAGAAACCTTGCAGGTTAAATAATTCCACTCTTCTGGCTATACATTCTCCTCCCTTTCTATTTCTCTGCATCTCCATGCCCCAGCTTGCTTTCCCTCTCATCTCTGCAACTGTTCGTCCTCCTCTCATTTGTTCTGAAATTGCTGCTGCCTACAGGGTAGACACTCCTGGATATACACAGTAGAACCAAGATAAGCCTGACATGAATGGTTTTGCCTGGGTCATTAACTTGGGTCCAGGACTGAACTACCCAAAAAGAACTACCTAACCTTGTAGTCCTCTTCCTGTCTTAATACATAAAGGTAAGACTAGGCAATCAGTTATTTGTTGAGCTAATGAACAAATGATTGCTTCTCCAAGTGAATAGCATATCATTTTCTGTTAAAGTAAAAACACACCCCTAGGAGAATTATGGGAGGAGCTTCACTGGTCACAGATATCTTATTACAAACTAATTTAAGGACGTTACTCCTTCCTAACGGAACTAGTCATAATAAAAAATGGGCATTTGTAATAATATTGAGGAGGAGAAAGAGGTAATTTTGGCGCCTGGGATATTTTGTATTGGGAAATTTTGGAGGTGGAGATGGGGGTTGGGAAATCTGAACAGCCAAAGGCAACCTAGAGACACCGGTACCTAAAGACAGGTGTGAGGAGGCACCAGGAGGTGGGAATGGCACACAAAAATGAAATACAGCAACAAAATTGAACACAAATACTAGTACTACTATTAAATGTAGGTTTATGTAGCTATAGTCATAATACCAATTCATATGTGCTGAATTGGGAAATCTTGCATTGAGTAGTCGATAAATAAGTAATAACTAAAATTAACAGTGAAGGTAGGACCATCACCATTCCAATGTTTTAATTCTCAAAACAAGCAAGAAGAAAAAATGCTATCCCATAAGACTGACTGGGCTTGACACTTGGTTGCTCTGAGAACAAAGGCCCAAAGAAAAAGTTCATATTTTACTGGTGTCAAAGTATTCACTGCTTCTTTAAAACTGGCTCACTTAAATATATCTGCCTCATCCCTTTGTGATATCATTTGTACAATTCAGTTTTGCCTTGGTTTCTGGTTTTGCAAATTGTTAGTTCCTACAGGTAATGACAAGTAGAGGGATTAAAGAAAGTGCAGGATAATGAACAAACAAAAAGCATGACATAAATCAGGCACACGCTGATGTTTACTTAAGGCAGGTATGTTAGAGAATTGACTATTGTTGTTTTCCATTCTAGTCGTAGAGTATTTTGAGAAATAAAGTATCTTTCTTTCTTCTTTTTTTTTAAGAGGGAATTTAGCTTTTATTACCCAGGCTAGAGTGCAGCAGCATGATCTCGGCTCACTGCAGCCTCCACCTCCCGTGTTCAAGCGATTTTCCTGCTTCAGCCTCCAGAAGAGCTGGGATTATAGGTGTGCTGTCACCATGCCCAGCTAATTTTTGTGCTTTCAGTAGAGATAGGGTTTCGCCATGTTGGTCAGGCTGGTCTCAAACACCTGAGCTCAAGTGATCCGCCCACCTCAGCCTCCCAAAGTGCTGGGATTACAGGCATGAGCCACCATGACTGGCTGAGAAATCACAAAGTATCTTTCTAAGTGTGCTAACGGCTACTTGGGGAAAATACAAATAATTACAGATGGATTCTAGATAAGGAGACATTCTTTGTTGCTTCCAAAGAAATTCCATAATCTTTGGAGATTCCAAGGAGATTTTTCCATCCCTCCAAAATCAAATGGGATGCAAAAGGCAGGTATACATGAGAATCCACATACACACTGAATCAGAAGGAATGACTATGACAAAAATAGGAAGCCACATTACAGACTCAACAGCAGTCCAGGCTAAAATCCTATTTCTGCCTACATTTACTTTGAGAGGAATCCTTTGCTGCCCTTTATATAAATTCAAATGATTTAAAAACTGGTTAGATCTGTATAGTGCTATACAATTTACAAAGTACTTAGGCATTCATTATCTCCTTTCACTTTTATAATTTTTTTGTATCTCTAGCTCCCAAATGAGAAAAGTGGTACCCTGAGGACTTGTGTAGCCAATACAAGAACACATAGTAATGGTAACTGGTTTCAAAGCTAGGACTCTAACCTGGTTTTTTGTTTTTGTTTTTGACACAGGGTCTCACTCTGTCACTCAGGCCAGAGTGCAGTGGCACCATCTTGGCTTACTGCAGCCTTGACCTCCTGGGCACAAGCGATCCTCCCACCTCAGCCTTCCAAGTAGCTAGGACCACAGGTACACACCACCATACCTAGCTAATTTTCGTATTTTTTGTAGAGATGGAGTTTGCCATGTTGCCCAGGAGTCTGGTCTCAAACCCCTGGGCTCAAGCAATCCGCCTGCCTCAGCCTCCCAAAGTGCTGGGGTTACAAGTGTGAGCCACAGTGCCTGGCCCCAACCAGGTTTTCTGACCCTTAGCCCAATACACTGTTACACCAGCACTGTTTTCTTATTTTCAAAACTGAGCTAATTATATCTTGGACAAGAATACTTTTAAGACATTCTAAACATACAAAATAGCTAGAAAAATGCCAAGGTGATTCATGCATTTTTATCTTGTCTTTCTAAGAGCTCAAGTGTCAAATGACATTTTCCTGTCTATTGGTATCTCAAGATAGTAAACTATAAAAAATAAATTGGAAACAAATTCCGAACCTTTTAATATCCCAAAGCTTTCATGAGTAAAAAGATGTTAGGATTAAGGAGAGAAACTACAGAGGAAAAGTGCTATCATTAAAACATCATCTTAGCTGTGTCTTAATAATCACACAAAGACAACTGCCATCATTACATGTGTCCTCAACCATCTGTGTTCTCAACCCTTGCTTTTTTGCCTTGTAGCCAACTTTGCTAGTTTCACAGTACTGTACAATACTTCTTGGTATTATGTGAAGTACTCTATTTAGACATGTTGACTTCACTAATTAGTCTATAAATACTTGACTTTTACCCACTGCTTTGTAAGTGAGATAATTGCTGAGGAAAGGCCAAAGCATTTATGGTCAATCAGATGAGGAAAAGGGGAATATGGTCTTTCAGCTGAGTAAAATGTAAAACATTATGTGGCAAGGCAGAAGCTATTAGCAGGATCAATAGCTTTCCTAGTATCTTAATAAATCATTACATCAAAGCTCCGACAGAGGACGGAGAAAACCTCAGTCTACCTACATGGAAGCTTCCAAATTGGAAAATAAATTCCATTTAAATTACAAAGACCCAATTTGTGTACAATGGAAATGACAAGCTACAAAACCGGTCTCCAAATCCTGGATGTGTTAAGAGTTTTGAATCATTAGTGCAGGGAGAAAAGCAGAAAGACAAAGAATACTGCTACTCTCTGGGCTGCACATTCGTAATTCACAAGTGGTAACTATGTATGAATCTGCTCCACTGCAGCTAGGGATGACATACCGCTTTTTAGAGATAGCACAGAGCAGAAAAATCAAAGTAGAGGAAGGTTTGGCCATTATAACTTACCTCCTCCCACATTTAACAGTTCTCAATCTTCTCAAATCTCCCCTTACTTAAATTGCTCTCCTTTGGGATGGCTTTCTAAAATGAAAAGAACTTTGATACCAATGAATGTTCAATGTATAGCAAAAAGCATCCCATGGTGAGCTCTCACTGCAACATGGGGCGTAAATAATTGTATTTTTTTCTAAATCTTTAATAGCTCCCAGTCTCTTTGATGCTTCCAGGAAAACAAGCAAGCAATTAAAAGAAGTTACTAGGCTAACTTTTCCAGTTTTTTTTTTTTTTTTTAGCTCTACAAGTAATTATTTCTCTGTTCTAATATGTAGGAAAAGACAAAAGAAATATTTGCAGAGATTAATATTATAGAACATTAGGCTTTTCTTTAAGGATACTGTATTTCCTCACTTATAGAGATCATAGTGAATATAGACACTACTTTGACTCCACCACAGCTTTTGCTTTGTAGTCATACTGTTTAACTAAAAACAGTTTTTTTCTTACAAGTTCAAATTACTTTACTGTAGATCTCTCAAACCTCATAGTAAGTTGAAACTGAGAACTAAGAGGTCACACTGGGAAGTTTATATAGATAGGTCATAGCTGGCAAATCAGCAACAAAAGAAGGCAGGGATTCCCAACATCTTGAAACATTCATTCATGATTAATTATTTCTTTCATTTCACAAATATCATTAGACACTTGAGAATCACGCTTGGGCGTGAAGTTCTCAGAAGGTTCTATTCTCAAAAGAGTCTGACAATCTAAGTGAGTACATAAGTCACCCAATACTTAAAAAGTTAGATAACAGCTGGGTGTGGTGGCTCACACCTGTAATCCCAGCACTTTGGGGGGCCGAGGTGGGTAGATCACAAGGTCAGGAGTTCGAGACCAGCCTGGCCAAGATGGTGAAACGCCATCTCCACTAAAAAAACACAAAAAATTAGCTGGACGCGCTGGCACACACCTGTAATCCCAGCTACCTATGCAGGAGGTTGAGGCGGAGAATTGCTTAAACCCGGGAGGCACAGGTTGCAGTCAGCCGAGAAGGCGCCACTGCACTCCAGACGGGGCAACAGAGTGCGACTCCGTCTCAAAGAAAAAAAAGTTAGATAACATTGGAAGATGTAAATTATATAAAAGTTGATTGTCACAAGTGCCATAAATGCTTAGGTGCCAAAGAAGGGCTACAGTAAGCTCTTATAAAGAAATCTCTGGGCCGGGCGCGGTGGCTCAAGCCTGTAATCCCAGCACTTTGGGAGGCCGAGGCGGGTGGATCACGAGGTCAAAAGATCGAGACCATCCTGGTCAACACGGTGAAACCCCGTCTCTACTAAAAATACAAAAAATTAGCTGGGCATGGTGGCGCGTGTCTGTAGTCCCAGCTACTCAGGAGGCTGCGGCAGGAGAATTGCCTGAACCCAGGAGGCGGAGGTTGCGGTGAGCCGAGATCGCGCCATTGCACTCTAGCCTGGGTAACAAGAGCGAAACTCCGTTCCAAAAAAAAAAAAAGAAAAAAAAGAAATCTCTATTGGCAGGGGTTGCCAGGGAAGGAACTAGGGGAGAGAGTAAAAGACCTGAGCTATACAGAATTTGAGTATATGAAAAAGAAAAGGGCACATATCTCAATCAGTAGAAAAAGCCTGGACAAGTCAGTGCAAGTACACAGTCCAGGGTGAAGCAGGAGAGTGTTCACAGTGCAGAACAGTGGGTCAGGACAGACAAGTATTACCCAACAACCAGAAAAGACAGCGGCTGGACTGCGTATCTTAAGGTAGGAAAGTTTTTACTTCAGATGGGAGAAAAATGGAGAGTCAGGAGAATTCTGATACCATGTCTAAGTCCAAGATCATTTGGGAAGTCAAAATTTTATAGAAAGAAATATCCTGTCTATAAGAAGCAGATTTCATTTACGGCCAGAAGGTGGTAGGGGTTTCTATAAAGCAGTCTGAGGCTATCAGGAAGCCTGTTTCTTATAGAAAAGTGGTTTCAGCAGGGACAAGACACAATTTCAGGGAAGGGGCACTAAAAGATGGTTATTTTAGCAGAAACTTCCTGACAGAAACAGGGATGAGTGCCTAAGGGAGGAGCTCTTGCCTGGGAGAGGCAAGAAAGGCAGAAATGAGAAGCAGAATGGCTTTGACTGATCTTCCTGTTCTAAAGGGAATCTTGTGTCTTGCTGGTTCAGTAGCCTCATTCTGGGCTAGAAATAGCACCCCACTCCCACCTCACCCTTCACTGACAAGGGTAATATCCTAAGATGCCTTAGTCAACCCAGCCAGATTCCAACAGCATAAGAAGTTTAGCTGAAAAGAGGAGATTCGTTTTGTGTGGTGTATACCCATAGTTCCAGCTACTCAGGAGGCTGAGGCAGGAGGAGCCTTTGAGCCCAGGCATTCAAGGTTGCAGTGAACTACGATCATGCCACTGCTCTTCAGACTGGCTGACACAGTGAGATCTTGTCTCTAACAGAAGCTTTAAATATTTTTTAAAATTCATTTTGTGGTTATAAGTACAAAAAAACCCCGATAATGATGAGAAAAAAGATATAGGAAGATTGTTGGTGAGGAGATCATAGCTGATAGGGTCTGTACAACCTATTACCACTCACACTATCTCCTGTCTTACGAAGTTTAAGCAAATCTAAGCCCAGTGTCCCACTGAGTGAAACCACAAGAAGACTTAGAGGGGTCCCATCCATGAGCACTGCACTATGAATATATGCTACTTGGAAGGCTGCTTCTGTGGTCAGTCTGAGAGCTGGGGAACCAGCCTGGTGCTGAGCTGTCAAGAAGGCAGTGTCTGCTGATTCTGGTACCACTGGGGAGAACAGGATACCTCTTTACTAGGCAACTGGCTGCTAGTCAGCAGCTGCCCCTTCTGCTCCCCAATAAGCACCTTTCTGATTACAGTCAGTTTTTCAGCAGAAAGGCCATCAGCTGTTGTGTTGATGATGGGGCTTCACTGGCTGGAAGAATTTTGCAGTCTCCAGTCTGAACTATTCCTCTGGGTGTCCTTATTCAAGCAGCAGTTAATTTGAAAACAATTAGCTGGTTGTTCACTTCCTTAAGGCAAAGCATGACTGGATGGGCTATCAGGCTGGACTAAGATTCCAGCAGAACACTCTGAAGGAGCCAGAATGTTTCTAGGATGGGAATGGTTTTTGTTGGCTTCAGGGAAAGTCTAGCATTTCTAACCCTGATCCCTATGAATTAGTCACTATTTCCCTTAGTTGCTCTGGCAGGCTTTCATTTATTTTTGCCTGGGTGACAAGGAGACATTTCTACCTTTCAGCATTAAACAGACTGGACAATTCATTTGTTTTCTTCTTTTTTTCACTCTTCCATGTAAAGGGAAAAATGAATCCTTATGGTGAATTATAGATGTGAAATCAGTGAAAGATACAGAGACTAAAAAGACGTAGAGTTCTATAAGAAAGTGACTGGATTTGTTTTATAAAGTAGCAAACTTCCTTTTACAGGCTCGCAATATAATATTTGGAACTGAGATACGTTTCTGACGAGAGTATGTCTTTTCTGCCACTGAATCCTCTACTTATATCCTCTGTCACACTCTGTCCTCTTAACGAGGACAAAGCAATATGAGAACAATTTTGTTTTCCTCAGCCTCCCAATTTCTTTTCTCTCTTCTCTGCTAACCACTCAGCTTCTGTAACAAAAAGGGTGACACAAACAGAGTAAAAATACCTTATAGAGACTTTCTCAGTTCATGGCAGTATTCAATCAGCTGAATCTGGCAAACTCATACACATCTGGCCTGCTGGCAAGTCTGACTAGAATTCAGCTGTGCCTGTACAAGGAAGCAGGGGAACAGCATTTAGAGTTAGACAGCCCTATGGCCTGCCGACTCCTCAAATATGCAAGGGATATATTCACAAAATGCTTCACAAAAAATGGCTCCTCCAAACACATGCACACTTATTTGGTGTTTTTACACCTTTCTCTTTTCAGTGCTAAGCCATCTTCTTTAATTAGAACTGTTTTTGTCCTTTGTCACTTTATAAGCTGCACTGGAATTCAGCATTCCATGCACAACCTTACTTTCTGTATGACAAGGAAAACAATATGGGAATCAGAGGGACTTAAAGTCCATGGATCCCAATTCCCAAACTGCAGATTTAGGCCTTACTGTCTCTCAGGCAGATTAGATGACTTCTGAAAAGAAATACTTATTTAAATAAGTTTATTTTATTGTTATTGATGTATGCATAAATTATCCCAAGTTATAGCTCTCCAAACTTGACATGCCAAGAGCGTGGACTTTCAGGAAAAATATCTATTTTGAGGGGCTAAGTAACTTTTTAAAAAGACTAAAACACAAACTCCTTTAGTAAAATGGTTTAATATGCTATAACTAGGGCTTTTTTTTTTTTTTGAAGTAAGGTACAATTAAACTAAAACTTTCAAGTAGTTCAATAAACTAAGCAAGAAATGTTGGCTTCCCTCCAACCACAGTCCCACTTGCTAGAGATAATAACCATAAGTTTCATGTGTAGCCCACACATATATGAGCACATATACCTGCATGTTTACACATGTGTGTATTTGCTGGTACTGGCCTAAAATATGGAAACATTTGCTATTTTATTCCAAAGTGCCCATACCATATATAATATTCATGCAACATTGTTCTGTATCATTGACATAGATTGGTTTGTTCTTTTTAATGGCTGTATTATGTACTATTGAACAGGTATGCTATAATACCTATATTCCTATTGGTATGCTTTTAGGTTACTTTTGAGTTTTAACAATTAAAAAGTATGCAATATGCCTTCTTACAGTTATAGCTTCCAATCTTGTATAGATAGAACTAAAACGTCTCCAAAAATTACTTTTCCAAGCTACACTCCTTCCAACAGAGTAACAACTTCTCGCCACCACTATATAGTATCAACTGTTTAAATTGTGTCCAGTTGACAATTGAAAAATACTTTCTTATTTTAATTTTTGCCATCATTAATGAGGCCATCTTTGTTTGGCCATTATATTTTTCTTTGAATAGCCCATTCATATTCTCTACCTGTTTTCTTATATTAAGTTGTTACTTTTTACTAATTGAGTCCCTTGTTTCACAGAGAAATTAGCCCATCATCTGTCATATGTACTACAAATACAATTCGTAATTTTTCATTTTTCTGTTGGCTTTGGTTCTGTTTTGGAATGACGAGACAGTCTTCTAGAAAATAAGACATATTAAAGAATATATTGGTAACTGTAAAGCACAGATTGTATGGTGCCAGCCATCATGTGCTTTTTTCAGGTGTTATCTTAGGTAACAAGGTCACCAGGATTAATTAGTGAAAATCCGCTGAGTTTCAGATCATCCCAGTGGCCCTCTATAAAGTGTTCCCACTCATCTGGCAGCCTCCTTTCTTAATCTCAGTTGGGATCCTAACCCCAAAGTGCTTCCTCCTTGTATCTAGAAGTCATTTTTAAAAAGTAATCAAACTTTCTGTCCTCTTTTATTTGTTCCTCTGCTTCCCTATCAATAATTCTGGAAGGAGTAGAGAGAGAACAACGCATAACCAAAAGGCAGACCTAGCAAATTATTCTTTGATTGATAAAATAATTCAGTAAATTCTCAATATTCCTGCTTCACAGTGATTACCCTAGGTTTTATATTTTACGGTTTTGCACCTACCTCTTATCATTACCACTAACTAGAGTACTCTGTGTAGGGACTGACTAGACTCACCACTGGTATGCAAAAAATGCCAAGGCAAAAGCACAGCTGACAAAGAGTTCCCTGTACTTGTACAGATAGGGAGGCAGAGCATACCCTGGAGCTGAGCTGCAAAGTACAAATCCTGACCCTCCTGCTTGGTAACTGTATACTCAGAGCCAGTTAACCTCTCAGGGCCTCTGATTCCTAATGTACATGATGCATATAGGAACAGTGCCATCAGAATAAGATGAGCAGCTACATCACGGACTGCTATAGGGTGAATGGAATTATTACAGAAAGTAGTGCCTGGCATACACTTGGCACATTTTAAGTAAATGTGGCATATCAATAGAGTAATTATATATATAGCAATAGAAAAGTTAGAGTGTGATGAAATCCAATAGGCTTTACAATGATCAAATTAGTGAAAATCCGCTGAGTTTCAGATCATCTCAGTGGCCCTCTATAAAGTGTTCCCACTCATCTGGCAGCCTCCTTTCTTAATCTCAGTTGGGATCCTAACCCCAAAGTGCTTCCTCCTTGTATCTAGAAGTCATTTTAAAAAAAGTAATTAAACTTTCTGTTCTCTTTTATTTGTTCTGTGGTTACTATGTGACCACAGAAAAGGGAGGCCCAAAGGAACAGTTAAGAAATGCAGTAAGGGCCAGGCACAGTGGCTCACACCAGTAATTCTAACACTTTGGGAGGCAGAGGTGGGAAGCTAAGGCATGTGAGCCCAGGAGTTCAAGACCAGCTGGGGCAACATGGAGAAATCCTGTCTCTACAAAAATACAAAAATTAGCCAGGCAGGATGGTGTATGCCTATAGTCCCAGGTACTTGGGACACTGAGGTAAAAGGATCACTTGAACCCAGGAGGTTGAGGCTGCAGTGAGCCATGATAATACCACTGCATTCCATCCTGGACAACAGAGTGAGACCCTGTCAAAAAAAAGGGAAGGGAAAGGGAGGGAAGGGAAACGTAAGGGGAAGGGAGGGAAGGGGGAGGGGAAGGAGGGGAAGGGAGGGGAGGGAAGGGAAGGGAAGAGGGAAGGGGGAGGAGAAGGGGAAGGCAGAGGGATGGAGGGAGATGCAGCAAGGAGAGGAGATGGGGAGCAACATGGCCAAACAGAAGCCTCCACCACTCATCCTCATAAGAACACCAAATTGAACAACTATTCACATTAAAAAGTACCTTCATAAGGACCAAAACTTAGCTTAGTTACCAGTTCAGTTAAAGTGGGGCAGAGGAACGAGCAGTCTCTTGGGGTCCCTGAGTCCAGGCTCTGGTTCCTGAATGGCATTGCTGGAACTGCCTTGGGCCACAAGTGAGCCAACTTCCCTGAAGGGAGGTTCCCAGGCCTGGCAGCATTCACCACAGGCTGACTGAAGAGTCCATGGGCCTTGAATGAACACTGATGGTAGCCAGGCAGTACTCACTGTGGGCCTGGGGTGGTGATGGCCTTGGGGAAAGACTCCTCTGTGGAAAGAGGAGGGAAGAGGAGGAAGGGCTTTGTTTTGTTGCTTTGGTGTAAGCTCAGCCGCAGCAGAAGAGAACACAAGGTAGATTCCTAAGGTTTCCAAACCTAGTCCTTAACTCCCGAATGGCATTGTTGGACCCCCCTAGGAACCATGGAAAACTCACTACCCTAAAGGGAGTAACATAAGCCTGGCTGGCTTCACCACCTGTTGATTGTAGAGGCCTAGGGACTTGAGTAAACATAGGCAGTAGCCAGGCCGTGGTTACTGCAGGCCTTGGGCAAGACCCAGTGCTATGCTAGTTTCAGGTCTGACCCAATGTAGTCCCAATAATTGTGGCCACAGGGATGCTTATGTCATCCCTCTCCCAGCTCCAGGCAGCTTGGCACAGAGAGAGAAACTCTGTTTATCTGGGACAAAGTAAGAAAAGAAAAGAGTCTCTACCTGGTAATCTAGAGCAATCTTCTAGATCTCATCCAAGACCATCAAGGTGGTACCTCTGCAAGTCTACAAGAGTCACAGAATTACTGGACTAGGGATGCCCTCATTTAATGCGGATATAGCTGTAATGACCAAAACAAACAAACACACAAACAAACAAACAAACAAAAAACAAAAAAACTCAGATCACAACACCCAAGTCCTTTTGAATATCTGGAAAGCCTCCCCATACAAACAAGCCCTGACTGGAAAGAGTACCATAAATGCCTAACTTTTTAATGCCTAGACACTGACAAACACCCACATGCTCCAAAACCATCTAGGAGAAGATGACCTCATCAAACAAACTAAGGCACCAGGGACAAATCCTGGAGAGAAAGAGGTATGTGACCTTTCAGACAGAAAATCAAAATAACTGTTTTGAAGAAACTCAATGAAATGCAAAATAACACAGAGAAAGGAATTCAGAATCCTATCTAATTAATTTAAAAAGGAGGTTGAAATAATTAAAAAGAAGTAGAAATTCTAGAGTTGAAAATGCAACTGACATACTGAAGAATGCATCAGTCTCTTAACAGCAGAGTTGATCAAGCAGAAGAAAGGATTAGTGAGCTTGCAGACAGGCTATTTGAAAATACAGTAAGTAAGACAAAAGAAAAAAAGAATGAAAAGGCATGAAGCATAACTATAAGATCTAGAAAATAGTCTCAAAAAGCCAAATCTAAGAGTTAAAGAAGAAGTAGAGTGAGAGATAGGGGTAGAAAGTTTATCTTAAGGAATAAGACAGAACTTCCCAAACCTGGAGAAAGATATCAATATTCAAGTACAAGAAGGTTTCAGAACACCAAGCAGATTTAACTCAAATAAAGTGACCTCTAGACATTTAATAATCAAACTCCCAAAAGTCAAGGATAAAGAAAGGATTCTAAAAGCAGCAAGAGAAAAGAAACAGCATAAAATGGAACTACAATACATGTGACAGCAGACTCCTCAGTCTTCTCAGTGGAAACCTTACAAGCCAGAAGAGAGTGACATGGCATATTTAATGTGCTTCCAAAAAAACCTCTTATGGGTTGGGTGCAGTGGCTCATACTTGTAATCCCAGCACTTTGGGAGACTGAGGCAGGCAGATAATGAGATCAGGAGTTCAAGACCAGCCTGGCCAATATGGTGAAACCCTGTTTCTACTAAAAATACAAAAAAAAAATTTAGCCAGGCATGGTGGTGTGCACCTGTAGTTCCAGCTAATTGGGAGGCTGAGGCAGAAGAATCACTTGAACCTGGGAGGAGGAAGCTACAGTGAGCCAAGATTTCACCACTGCACTCCAGTCTGGACAACAGAGTGAGACTCCATCTCAAAAAAAACAAAACAAAACAAAAAAACCTTTTATGCTAATTTAGTATATCCAGCAAAAATATCCTTCAAATACAAAGGTGAAATAAAGGCATTCCCAAACAAAAGCTGACAGACTTCATCAACACCAGGCCTGTCCTACAAGCAATGCTAAAGGAAGTTCTTCGATCTCAAAGAAAAGGACATTAATGAGCAACAAATCATCTGAACTTAAAAAACTAACTGCTAATAGTACGCACCTAGAAAAACACAGAATATTATAAGACTATAATTGAGTGTGTAAAGTACTCATATCTTGAGTAGAAAGATGAAAAAAATGAAAAATAAGAGCTACAACAACTTTTCAAGATATAGACAGTATAATAAGACATAAATAGAAGCAATAAAAAGTTAAAAAGTTGGGGAATGAAGTTTAAAGTGTAGAGCTTTTTAATAGTCTTCTCTTTGTTTATTTATTTATGCAATTAGCATTGTCATCAATTTAAAATGGGTTATAAGATATTTGGAAGCCACACGGTAACCTCAAATAAAAAAACATGCAATAGATATATAAAAATTAAAAAGCAAGAAATCAAAACATACCACCAGAGAAAATCACCTTCATTAAAAGGAAGACAGGAAAGAAGGAAGAGAAGACCACAAAACAAGCAGAAAACAAATAACAAAATGGCAGGAGTAAGTCCTTACTTATCAATAATAACACTGACTGTAAATGAGCTAACCTCTTCAATCAAAAGGTACAGAGTGGCTGAATAGAAAAAATGAAACTTAATTAAGAAACATATTCCACCTATCAAGACACACATAGACTGAAAATAAAGACACACATAGACTGAAAAGATACTCCATGCCAATAGAATCCAAAAAAAGAATAGGAGTAGATATACTGATACCAGACAAAACAGATTTCAAGACAAAAACTATAAATAGAGACAAAGAATTATGATCCATAGGTCAATTCAGCAAGAGGATATAATAATTTTAAATATAACACTAGAACACACAGATACATAAAGCAAATGTTACTAGAGCTAAAGAGAGAGACCACAATACAGTAATCACTGGAGACTTCAACACCTCACTTACAGCACTTTTAAAAAGATCATCCAGACAGAAATCAACAAAGAAACATCAGCTTTAATCTACACTATAGACTAAATGGGCCTCATAGATAACTACACAACATTTTGTCCAATGGCTGCAAAATATACACTCTTCTCCTTAGCACATGGATCATTCTCAGAAACAGGCCATATGGTAGGCCACAAAACAAGTCTGGAAAATTTCTAAAATAATTGAAATCATATCAAGTATTTTATCTGACCACAGTGGAACAAAACTAGAAACAAACAACAAGAGGAATTTTGGAAAGCATATAAACACATGGAAAGTAAACAATATGCTTCTGAATAACCAGTGGGCCAGTGAAGAGGCTAAGACGGAAATTGAAAAATTTCTTGAAACATATGATAATAGAAACACAACATTCCAAAACCTATGGGTTACAGAGAAAGCAGTTAGAAGGGGGAAGTTTATAGCTACATTTTAAAAGAAGAAAAACTTCAAAGAAACGACCTAGCAATGTATCTTAGTTAACTAGAAAAGCAAGAGCAAACCTAAGACAAAATTAGAAGAGAATAAATAATAGAGATCAGAGCAGAAATAAATGAAATTAAGATGAAGACAATACAAATGACTGACGAAATTAAAAGTTTGTTTTTTGAAAAGTTAAACAAAATTGACAAACCTTAACCTAGATTAATTAAGAAAAGCAGGGAAGGACCCAGATAAAATCAGATGAAAAGGGAGGCAAAAGGGCCACTAGAACCTACTATAAGCCACTGAATGCCAATAAATTGGAAAACTTAAAAGAAATGGATAAAGACACATAGAGTTCTACCAATTTATTGAACCATGAAGAAAAATCCAAAACCTCAAAAGACAACAAGTAATGAGATTGGAGCTATAATAAAAGGCCTCTCAGTGAAGAAAAGCCCAGGACCTGAGGGCTTCGCTGCTGAATTCTATCAAACATTTAAAGAAGAATACCAATTCTATTTAAACTCTTCTGGAAAGAAAAAAGGAGGAGGGCATACTTCCAAACTTACTCTACAATGCCACTACAGGTATTGATCGACTTACGAACTACGCAACTTACAACCATTCGACTTTATGACCCAACTAGCCACGACTGCTCTGCGTCTGGCAGTGCAAACTTTGCCCAGCTGGGCGTACGACAGTGCGGACTAGCTTCTGGCAGCACTACCATCTCCATGTGCACCATTTCAACTGTTATCCCAAACTCAGTACAGCAATTTGTGTTTTGTGTCTTGGATATTTTTCATGAAACCCCTCCCAATAAACTTCTTATACCTTTCGAAGCAATGGACCCAAACATTGAACAATTTGCAAGGATTGAATGGATGGCGCACTATGTGTTTTGTCCGTATCATGAAATTTATGAAGAAAAAAAGAAACATACAATTCAGACAAAGCTCACCATGTTTATGAAAAAACCAACTCCGGTAACCCCAACTCCTGCCTCAGATGATGACATCAATGATCTGCAGCCAAGCACCAGCGGCCAATAAAATGTTTCATACATGTTCATGTATTTTGATATGTTTTGCAATTGGGAAAATGTTTCCTATGGTATTTTTTACACCTGTATTTTGTATTTTTGTATGCACCTGTATTTTGTAATTTTGTATATTTTGCAAATATTAAACCAGTTGTACTGGTAATGCAGTGTTTTACTTAAACCTGACGAATGTAAAAATAAGAAACAAAATGGTGTAGAGATGATACAAATGGCATAAAATGAACAAAGAAAATTATGATATATAACAATAATGAAAGAAAATTATGACAAAATATGACTTAAAGATTTTTATAACATCATTTCACAGTACTGTACATATAGCCTACTCAACTTACAACCAAATCGTGTTACGACCGGTCTGTCGAAACCAATCGTGGTCGTAAGTCGAGCACTAGCTGTATTACCCTGATACCAAAACCAGACAAACACACATTAAAAAAGTAAAATAAAGTAAAAAACTACAGACCAATATCCTTGATGAATATTGATGCAAAAATTCTTAACAGAATACTAGCAAACTGAATTCAAGAAGTGAAAAATCTCTACAATGAAAACTATAAAATGTTAATGAAAGAAATTGAAGAGGTCGCCAAAAATGAAAAGATATTCCCTGTTCATGGATTAGAAGAATCAATATTGTTGAAATATCCATACTACCCAAAGCATTCTATAGGGTCAATGTAAACCTTTTCGAACTGCCAATTACATTCTTTACAGAAATAGAGAAAAAAATCCTAAAATTTATGTGGAACAACAATAAACCCAGAATAGGCAGAACTCTCATGAGCAAAAACAACAAAACTGGAAGAATCACGTTAACTAACTTCAAGTTATAGTACAGAGCTATAGTAACCAAAACAGCATGACATTGGCATAAAAACAGACCCACAGACCAATGGAACAGAATAGAGAACCCAGAAATAAATCCATATATTTATAGTGAACTCATTTGTGACAAAAGTACCAAGAACATACATTGGGGAAAAAGAGTCTGTTCAATATATGATGCTGAAAAAATTGTAAATGCAGAAGAACAAAACTAGACCCCAACTCTCGTCAAATACAAAAATCAAATAAAAAAGAATTAAAGACTTACTCTAAGACCTCAAACTGTGAGAATGCTACAAAAAAACCTTGTGGAAACCCTCCAGGACATTGGAAATCAGTATTTTGAAGAGCTATCTACACTCTCATGTTTACTACAGCACTATTCACAACAGCCAGGTGTGGAAGCAACGTAAGTGTCCATCAACAGATGAATGGTTAAAGAAAATGGAGTATATATACACAATGGAGTATTATTCAGCTATAAAAAGAATGAGATTCTGTCATTTTCAACAACATGATGGAGCTAGAGGTCTTTCTGTTCCTAGCTTATTTCACTTAACATAATGAGTTCTAATGAGACCTTTTTGGTTCTTTTCTCTAATGAGAAAATAAGTTCTCACTTATTTGAGAATCTAAAAATCAAAACAATTGAATTTGTGGAGTCAGAGCAGAAGGGTGGTTACCAGAGGCTGGGAAGGGTAGCGGGATGTAGTTAGTGAGAATGTGCATGGGTAAGGGGTACAAAATACAGTTAGAAAGAATAAGATCTAGTATTGATAGCACCACAGGGTGACACAATAATTTACTGTACATTTTAAAATAACTAAAAAAGTATAATTAGATTGTTTGTAACACAAAGGATAAATGCTTAGGTGATGGATACCCCATCTACCCTGATGTGATAACTATGCATTGCATGCTTGTATCAAAAAATCTCATGTATCCCATAAATATATGTGCTATGTACCCACAAAAATTAAAAATTTAAAATTTATAATAACAGAAATAGAAAAGAAAAAAAAATGCAATGAGGAATAGGAATAGACAGGATTTGAGGGGGAGGCCTAAAATAAACAAAATCAAGTATTGTGTGTATTCCAAAAGAGGAGAAGAGCCTTACACAAACACCTCAGGGACAACGAATAAACTACTGGGAGTGCCGTCAAAGTCTGCGATTGGATAGTAGGAAGGGATTACTTTAAAAATCCAGATTGCCAACTTCTCAAACTCTGTTTATTTAAATGAAAATGTTTGCTTATTCTTTGCTCTGAATTAATAAACTGAATCAGCTGTTATCAGAGTAGTATTTCAAATGTTAACCTTTAGAGCAAACATTTTTAAAAAGAAACACCTTTCCCGCAGAAATCCTGATGTCCAGGATGGAGGACTTTCCAGGCTGGTCCCTGCAGCCCCTGACTACAAATGCAAAGGCAGAGTAATGATATTATACTATCATCAGTGCCATTCATTCATTCATTTCTTCATTCAATAAGCATCTGATGAATGCCTACCACCAGTCCATCACTCTCCTAAAAACGAAGTAATAGTGGTGAACAAAGAGAAACAAGATCTCTACTCTTGTGAGGCTTCTATTTTATTGTGGGGAAGGGGAGTAGCATAAAAGTAAACAGATGAGTAAGATTGAGATTACGTCAGAGAGTGGAGAGTGCAATGAAGCAAATAAAAGCGGATGCTGTCATGGGGGGGAAGCCCTCTCTGAGGAAGTGACACCTGAATTGATAGCTGAATAATGAGGCAGAAGATAAATGGCAGGAAGTCCCTGGCAGACGGAACAGCAAGAACAAAGACGTTATAGCTGGAAAGAGCTTGATGTGTTCGTAGAACAAAAGAAATGGCAGCGAGGCTGGGGCCAAGTGCCAGGGTCCTAAGCAAAAAGTAATTCTGAATTCCAACTTTGAACGTCAAACACACATCTCTCCCTTCCTTCTGCAGCTCCTCAGCTCTGAGCACAAAATGCATGGTGTTGAGAGCCTCAGAAGCTACCATGGCTTGGGGCTCTCTCTCACGGATCCCGGAGGAAGCCTTGGGATCAAGAGCCTGATGTGAGGAAAGGGAAAGGCATAGGGGAGGGAAGGATAATCAGGGTAGTCACAGCTACAGTACCCACAAAGACGCTCTTTAGAAAGTAGGGGATTTCGATCCATCTGGCAGAATTTCAGTTAAGATTAGTTAATTTATTTAGATGAGGGAAAGATTCTTGCCTTTTGTTTCCTTAGTTTGTCTGTGAGCTTCCAAATGAGCACTTTGGACAAAATCAGTTAGGAACAGCAGAAAATCCAAGGGTGACCTACGTGTAAATCAAGACCAGGAGAACTAGGACAGTTGCTAGTGCAGAACTAATCTTTTAAGATTTATGTTAGAAAACAAGCAAGCAAAAACCCCACCATACCATCCTAGTAAACATCCCTGAGGATCATTCTGAAAAATAAAACAGATCCACTGATGGATAGAAAATGAATCTCACTGATTATGGCAGTTTTTAACAAGATTTTTCTATTTGTTGGCCTCATTTTAAAATTCTTGATCCTCATAATCACCATGTGCATTGCAGTAGCAAAATAACTTGTGACTGATGATAATTAAGAAAAGGAAATTTAAGAAATGCATGTTTTCCTGAGCCAAGATTCAACTAAATGTTTTTGTTACTAAAATTATGCTTTCATATACAAATGTTGAATATAAGTAAGTTTCTCTGGGGATGTTAATGTTTACATTTTTTTCCCATTTGTTATTTATTAGCATGAATTAATATGCCAGTTTGTATTTGACACTAGATTTTTTTTTTTATTATTCTTGCAATAATAAGACATTTCTCTATGCGGTCATACTGCTTTCTTAAAAAGGATGATTATCTCACAGTCAATGAATTTGGCCACAAATTACAGGTATTTTGATATTTCAGATATAGTTATTTTAATGTAAATCATCAATGCATAGATCAATAAATTTTATACTTATTATACCATATATATTCTACTGTACTAGTATTTCTAAGGAAAATGAACACCCAGGGCAAATAAATGTATTTATTTTATTTCTGAGTTTAGAATACACAAATTGTTCTTTTCAGTGGCAATAGCATATCTGTCTTCTGTTAGAATGTTATTTTAAAAAATACTTCTATCTGCAGCAATACGGAAGGAACACTGGTTATTTGGTAAATAATTATTTCTGAAAAAAATTGAGCAAAGACTAAAAGCTAAGAACTTTTAGTTATTTGTACTAAATGTTATCTAGTATCATCTGAGAGATAAATAATTATAGGATATTGTCTCCACTCTCAGAAGAGAAGGTGTACATCTTTGAAAGGTTTAATAATTTACTGAATTATAGTCTAAATAAGTTTAAATGTTCATGCATGTGAAAATGCTTTGTGAATTAAAAACTACCATAAAATGTAAGGGTATGCCATTATTATTTTTGGAGTTAGTTTATTATGGCAATTCTTTTAGCTAAAGCCCTGTCAATTATTATTTTTCAGTGACCAGGTCCAGACCATCAAAATAAGAATGAGCAGAACAATGAGCCCTCCCAGAGGAAGAGACAGCCAACAGAAAATGTTATTCCATCCAAGAAATCAATTTGTTTATTTATAATTTGAACAAAGTATTTCCATGCCAATTCTTGATTGGTCTCTCTAAGGTCTTTTTTTAAAAAACTCATCATAACAGATGGAGGAAAAAATATGTACAACTAAAACCTGATAGCTTAATTAGTGGCCTGGAAGCTTGGGATAAAAACCACATAACCAAATCCTTAACAGGAAGGTCAATATTAAGACATATTCATTATACTTTGAAGAGCTATCAAAATATACATGTTAATACAAATCAGTACCAAGTGCTTTTTCCCTATGTTAGTATTTGTTTTTTTATCTAATTTACTTGTATTACTTATTTTTAAAATGTGATATTCAGTCCAAAGAGTTCTATCACTCTTCCTTTTATCTAGCCCTCTTACAATAATTTCCAGTGTTTAATATGCTTTAAAATGGGACAAATCATATCCAGGAAATAAACTGCTTCCCAAGAGGCACTTTGTTTAAAAATAATAATAATAATAACTGCCTGGAGTAATTAACTTAACTCTCAAAGTTCATTTCATCCCTTCTACATGTGGCTTAATAATTAATTAATCTTATATTTATGAAAAGTAGGAGAAAGAGAATCATAAATGTTCATAATTTGGAGGAAAGGAAGTGAGATACAGCGAGATGAGTACCTTGTAGATGAGGGATCAGTGACTAATCTACATGTCTACTTCGTTCCCACAGTCTGCAAGGAAGAGAAACAGAATTTAGAAAGTAGATTTGTAAATCCTGATAACCTGAGTCAGGATATGATTATGTAACTTCAAATATCTCTGCATTTATCAAGCTAGAAACCCAGAGCTTGATATTTATTGAATTGCATACATGCCTTTTCCTGGATTCTTGTTTACAATAAATTTTATGGCAGGATATTTAGATTTGTGAATTCTAGCCAGCCTGCTCCCTAATGAGACTACAGCTTGTTTGGGTTTTAAAGCTTTATGACATTTATAGATGTTTACTTTGCATCTCTAAAAAACACAGAAATGCTTCTATACTATAAAAATACTGATCTGCAAACTTTCAAAGCATAATGCCAAAAATCCCTAGGTGACAAATCTTTATTTGTGACAGAGTAATACTTTTTTCAATTCTTTGACAAGTGGCACTATTATTTATAAACTTGAGTTACAAAAGATAGTATATATAACTACAGCAACAATATTTTGATAAAAGGTGTCAGATAATGCTTTGCCTAAAAAGGCTAATCCAGAAAACTTTTTTCCACTTCCTTTCGTATGAAACCTCTTGAGTAGCCAACAGGCACGAGGCACATTGCCCACAGAGAGTGGCACACACTGAGAACACACAATATCTGACTTAAAATTCCAGCTTTTGCCAAAGAAGAGTTGTCTTCAGCAGCCATGTCAGGGTGCCCTCGGAAGAAAGGCAGAGACTCCTCTGGCTTTTCTGTTATTAAGTTTGTGAAAATTATACTTTAACCAAACTAGTGTGGTAGTGATTACCTCCTCCAAGAAACATTTTGATAAACTGGCCCACTCCACTTGAGCTGCTAGGGGTTAAGCCAGATCACAAGTTGAGAGGAGGGAGAGCAGTGCAAATAAGAAATAACCCAAAATGAGGCATCCCTAGCACAGTTACCAATTCCAGCTTCAGCCATTCTTTTATCTAGAGTGGGTCCTAAAACTCCGGAGGTTTTTTTTTCTGGGTCTGCCAAAATTCAAGTTCCTACACTAATTTGTTGATCTGGGTCTATTAGTATAATTATTATTTTCATCCCCACATTTGAAACTCATTCTATGAGAGTAAACAGAAGAAGGCGAACATTTCATTTCAAAAACCAATTTTTATCTATTACTAGTGGCTGCCTTAGGGGTCTGATTTGAGCAGAATTCTGAGGCTGAGCATGGTGAGAAAGTACAACCTAATGATTTCATGATGTCTGCTAGCTATGGGTAGGTGTGTCCAACCCCCAGGACTTGCAGCATGTGCAGGTAATCAAAAACATGTTTGTTGAAACTTTGGTTTTATGAAAAATGGCTGAGGTCTCTTTGGAAAAGAAGCTTTAAAAACAAAGGTAATAGAAAATCAATGGCTGTATGCCCTTAGATATAAATGCAGCCATTCACTCACTTACCTTTCATCTGAAATAACTCAATAGCCCTTCCTTGCCTCTTTCCAAGCTAAACTGATATAAAAATGATCTTTCTACTTTGGATCATGGTTGCTTTTTCTACCCCTGGTTCCTTATTCTCATTAGCCTCTCTTAGGAAGCATGCCACACAAGCGTATAAAAGCCACCTAGAGCAGACAGATAGATAGATAAATTAGACAGAGAGGTGAATGAATGGTAGGTAGGTAGGTAAGTAGAGACAGACAGACAGAACTAGGGCACCTTCATTAATCAATTTGCTGGTTATTCTCTGCATTCTGCCCTCTTGCATAAGTATCTCAGACTCTTTGCTATGGCTCACAGACCTGGGTTCTCTTCTTGAAACCTTGACTTCATTGTAGCCCACAGGTTAAGGTAAAAGAGACTCCCAGTGACACTCTCAGAAGAGGGAGGGTCCCCTGGCTTTACTGCATGGAAAGGCAGATTGAGACAATACATCATCCTTTATTAAAATCTTTTTCTTAGAATATAAAGGGCAAGCTCCTTAGAGATTTTTTTAAAAATAACTGTCTTTCTCCATCTGCATCCCTGCTGTTTTGCTTAGCCTCATACAACCAATTCCCATTCTCAAGAATGAGCTTTTTAAAGCTCCCTCACTATACCATGATGTTGGGTTTTACATCTTTTAACGTGGTGTTTTTGCTTTTTTGTCTGCTCGACAAACTCTGACTTGGTTTTGAAAACCCAGTTCATAAATCATCCTGTACCACACCCTGGAAAAAGTTAATCATTCCCTTCTCTGGGTTAGCTCTGCACCATTCCCATAAATATTTCTATAGTTACACGAATCATGTGCTTTGTTAGGTTAAATTAATATCTGTGCGCTGGTTGAGAGCAGGAACTTTTTCTTAATTTTCTGTTTTCTTAGCACTCAGCACAGTTTAGGACACATTGAATATAACTCAGGATATCTTTGAAGTTTTCCACTTGGTAGAAAAAAGGAATAGTGACAATATTATCCAAGAAAGGAGAATGAAAAACAGGAGCAGATTGCATTATGAGATGCCATTTGTTTCATTTGGAGGCATTCACATTTCAAAGTCCCAGTTAGATGTACCACAGAAGAAATCAGAGAGTTGGAAAATCTGGGCTTCAATCTGGGAAAGGGGAGTTGGAGTTGAAGATGGTCATCGGGGAGTCAGCAACATATAGATAGTAGCAGAAGCCATAGATGGATAAAGAGAACCTAATGAAAAATTAGAAAAAGTGGCAAGAACCCTGTAGATCACTAAAAATTTGGCCTCAAATTTAGGAGCCAATGAAGAATATGTAGATAGATGAAGACTAGGAAGAACAACAAGGAAGAACCTAGAGGACCTCAGAGGCCAAGGACATTAAAATAAAAAATAAGGGGTATCAATCATATTAGTGTATCATAATGGTTTAGTGGGATGAAAAACAAACAGATGAGATTAATTTTACAGTACAAACAAAGGGGTGTGCAGGGCAAACCAAGACATCATTGAGAGCAATTTCAGTGGAGGCAAAAGCCCAGGATAGAAGAGACCACAGTCAGTTGAGTGAATGAGTGCCTTTCATCCAAATTCATTACAGAAACTATGGCTCAAGCAGGAAGACTTCAGTGGCCTTTTGGGCAGGAGTGGAGGGGAAGAGGGATGGAAAGGTATGGTGAAAAGGAATTAGCAAATGGGCAAAGCAGGAAGGATTCTACTGTTCGCACAGCAACATTTTATATATTGCATATTTTAGGCAAGATGTCCCTAGGCAAATGGTTCCATAATCCCTTTTGTTGATAAATGCCTATTCCCTCATTCCTCATGTTTCTATAAAGGAGAGGGAACATCAACTCTACCAGAAGATAAATGAAGCTTCTCATTTATTTATTCTTGGGAAGAAATAATTTATCTGATTTTTGAGTTTGGGAGAAGGAATTGAACTTGCAGTTCATCTTCTTCCTCCCTTAAATTCATAACAGGCACAGAATTTCCTATTCTGTTATGCTTTAAGCAGCCTGCCATAGCAGGGGAGGGTGACGCCTGTCTACCAATGCCCGTAACTGAGGGCTCAGTTTACATCAAAAGGAGTTGTATTAAGTCCCTGTGGTCACAGATGTAAGTCATATTCCTCAATTCAGTCATGTTGGTAATAAAGCTCATGTTACGCACTCCATTTGTTTCACTTTCATGTTTGCTTCTCAACTAACTGTGAACTCAAGGGGGGAATCGGTGCATCGGTGCTTAATTATCATTGCCTTAAAACCTTACATTTCAAGGAGATCGTTTAAAAATAGAGAAATATAAGGCCTCCAGTTCCTCATCTGTGAGATAAAGGGGCTGAAGTGGATAACCTTTGAGTCCCTCCCAGCAATCTCTACGCATTTGTTTGCTATTGTGTGCATATCAGACAAGGTGGCAAGGAGTCAGACAATCTCCAGCAAAAGGAAGGGAGGATTCAAAGCAGGAGCAGGCAGTCACCAGTGTAGTAAGCAGAAAGGTCACCTAGGCCGAAGACAAATTAAGAGATTAGAGGGCAACTTACTTATTAGCGTTTTCTGAGACAAAAATGAAAGTTGCTATGTAAAAACAAAAAACATAGATATACACACAAATACATTATGATACATAGAGATAAACAAAAGCAAAATACTGAATCAGGCTGGAAAAAAGTTCTCCCCAATTCACCAGCCCTTCTGTGCTTACATAACCCCTTCCCTCATTAGATTATAAGATTTTGTTCCTTTGCACCTAAATTTTCCAAGAGAAAAAATGAATAGGCCACAAAATGCCCAAAAGCAAATGTTAGGAATTGTTTGGCTCAAATATCAAAACACAGATTCTTAACTAAGCTGAGGACAGTGGAATATCATTTTGCTCTCTTGCCTGTTGGAAACACTAAGACATTTCCAATTCCAACATTCCATAGGCCAAGAGGCTTAAGAGAAGAGGGTTTTCAGGCTCACAGCTCAGTGAAAACAATGATGATCCAGGGGAGTCATGGCACTCATGTCTTCAAGACCAATGGATTTCAGCTGATTCATCAGTGAACGTCTCCCAGACCAAAGTGGAGAAAGCAATTTTTTTCTTCTGTTAAACAGAAATCTTACTCAGTCTTGCACTGAATTCTTTCACAGAAAATCTCTGCTCATCTGCCTTTTGAGACATACAAGGTCTCCAGCAGGTGCTCTCCAGAGGTGGAAGGAAGGTGTGCTCTGTGCAGTGCATCAGTTACTATGTGTTCCAGTGTGGCAACTGTAATTCACAAGGGCATAGCTGAGCTACCACAGCATTCAGCTGTAATCCTCCTGGAATCTAACCCTGCTGTTAGAGGGATAATTATCTGCTTATCCCTGAGGCCAATTCTTGCAGTTTTCACATAAAAATCACCTCTTGCATAAGACATGAAATTTAAAATCATCCCCTCATACATATTATCGAGTCACTCCATTACCTCTGGGACATATATAAATTATGCATTCTTTGATTCTCTTTAAATTTTTAGAGGCACATGGGGACAGTGAAGGATCTCATTGGTACTAAAAATATAAGGCATTCCAGAAAGAAACAATAACTCGTATGATAGTAACCGCTACTAGTGTTCCAAAGGGTCCCTGGTTGGTCAAGGAAATCACATAAAACATGGAAAACTAATAGTAGGCTTGCATGCTAATGACTGCCGGTGACAAGGACTCACTGAATGTCACTGCCTCACATCCTCATGCTGTTCATTTTTCAGTGACTTCTCCTTCACAGGACTGATGCTGATACTTCTCTGAATTGGCACCTGAGTGTCTACAACCAAGAAGGCACTCAAAAATGTCTATAATTGAACCCACATGCCCTTATGCCTACTTCTTCCTCCAATCCCATGCCTCAATATTAAGAGAATTATTTGTTTGTACCATAGAAATAGTGTTTTATGAATCCTCTGGAGCTTGTTTGATTTTATCTCTAGATGTGTCCAAGGCTGACTATCATACATGCATTCATATTAAAGAGACAGGGTGACATTAGCATGAATAAAATGCAATGGCTGTCACTGCAAGAATGAAGAAATGTGTGTGTTCTCATGTCCTGCCATTAAGATGAGTTCACAGACGTAAGCTGGCAGCATAGCACTGCAACTATGTTACCCAGACATCCACGGAGGGCTACAGATGTTTCATTCTATATTCCCCATTCAATATAAATATGGCTAACATTCCTTAAAGATTCAAACTCATAGCATATTGTTCACTTCCGATGCCTGATAAGTTTGGGACAAACATAAAAACAAACTGGGGAAAAAAAAAAAACATCTTACCAAAGAAGTGAATTCAGTTGCTTGATCTTTACAGCTGCTGGTAAAAGTTTGAGGAGTTCCCAGACTTATGAAGAAAGTGAGATAAACTTCAGTATTCAGCATTAAAGGCTTCCTGAGGCAAAATACATTGTGCAATATTAATTTTTCAAGTTAAAAATTGGAGGTATTTGAAAACCACCGCTTCCCTAAACAGGAAGGAAAACCACCATTTGGATGGTAAAATGTGCCAATTCTGTACAAAATGCCTTTAAGCCCTTGACCTAATGAGGTTAGTGACAGGAATATGGATGACTAGAACAGAAAACGAAACTCAGAAAGAGTTTTGTGCATGAACTGCCATATTTCTCCTGTCATTTAACCAATTTTCCCTCTCAAAATTACAACATAGACTGCAAATCTTCAAGGCTAATGCTGCATATGACAGACTAAGTGCTATTTAAAATGTAATAATATATCTGTCAATCTGATAGGAAAAAACAAGAGGCCACTTGAAGGACTTTACAGGTAGACATGGGTCCTAAAACGTTATAAAGATGGCAATCAGGAAAGCAAGCCACCACACAGCTTTTCCCATTCGATTAGTAAAAGTGCAGTATTGTCAGCAAGTTCTACAAATGCAAGAATCCTCTTTCAGCCTGAGCACTCAATGGTGTACACCCACTCTATTAACTGACCTTCATTGTACAATACATTAATTTCTACTAAAATTAATGTTTTGGGTTAAAATCAATGCTTAGAGGACATTAATGGAAATGATTTAATATGTGTGTCATGCATACTGTTTCAAAAGTTTTTAATCTTTTTAATTCGCCACAAACCAAAATTATGAGAGATGGAAGAACACTGAGAATTCCAAAACTCCCACTGCTGACTAAAACATACCACTTTGTTTTCCACCTTAATCCCAGTCAGGGCATCTGTGCTATTTAATCTGCCATGCCTGAATTATCAGTAAAGAGAAACCACTGGTTTCCTACAAACATACTTTATCATAGTAGGGGACTTTCCCTCTAGATCCGCTGTGTGGATGTTTACAAGGATTCACAGCAGAGACACTGGGTGTGTATGATTGAAGTTATTTAAGATTTTCCCACAATGACTGGCATCCATATGGAGAGACACCAAATTGCATGCCTCTTCTTAACCAATTCAGAGGTGGGGAAGGAAAAGCAGCACGCCTGGGGAGACAGCATGGCAAGTGAGAGAGCCATATTTTGCTTAGGAGGTTATTGCTTTAAAAGTTCACCTACAACTGAATCTAAAATTTGTTTTAAGCACCTATAATAAAAGAACATTTTAGATTTTGGAAGAAAAGGTACAAGTGTCCAGCATGGAGTAAATCACTGGCCCTTTAATATTTAACTTCACTGAAAAAGAATCCCCATGGAGACCTCTTAAAAGAATGCAGGGGACTGCACAGAATTTTCTCAATTGATGGTATAATGAGAACCATTAGGAAGTTTGACTCCATTTGACATCTTAAATCTTTGAGTCCTCCTTGCAAAAGGAAGCAAACAGAACCTGCTTCCCAAGTGAGGGTTGAGTGGAAAGTCTGCCAAAGTGAGACAGTTTTCAGAAAACAAATTTCAGTGAAGTCTCAGGAAGCTATACCACTACTGCTTTCGCCGTCTCCATGCCCTGCTCCTGACGGATGGGAAATATATCAACTGCACTCCGGGTAGAGGTAAGTGACACAAAAGATTTCAGCAGATAGTGTTCAGGTCACAGCTTCCTGAACAATTGGTTTTATTAAACTGTTCCTAAGAAGAACCTCTGCCTTCTTGTTGACCTTAAAATCTCAGGAGATTATAATACAAGATGCTTTTACATTGTGGTTATTAAGAGCGACCATTTATCCCAGAGGGTCAAAACAATAGGACGAGGATTGTTACCAAAAGAATAAGACATAGAGTCCTCGGTAATTTAGCAAATTTCTAGCTGTAGTATTCCTTGCCCAATAAAATGCTTGGCTAGCCCTTTGGTATTTTACTCTAGGTTCCTCTTCTGCAAAGTTGGTTAACACAGGTGGCATGACTGTCATGATAGTGAAAAGGGATGAAGATGTTTACTTTGATTGTATTTTGCAGGTAAATGGGAAGATAATATAAGAAACCACATCCTAGAACTGTGTTGTAATACATATGTTTCTAAAAACTAAAAAACAACTAAAATAATGTACACTCCATTAAAATGTACTGGCCTTTGTGGTCTAATGAGGAACTTAATAGAAGACAATGAAACAAAAAATATTTTCTTCAATTAATAATACAACTCAGGAAGAAACATTAAGAATGACAATAAAGGACTATTTAAAAAAGCAACCAGAATTAACTGTCTAAGAAATGCATATCTAACCCCATCACTTCCCTTTAGATTGGTACCAAATGCTTAACACAGACTGTTGCGATAGGACAACAGAAGCTATTAGAGTTTCAAGCTGGGAGGGGAGGGAAGCATGCAATCCATCTTCCTACTTCTAAGGCTCAATCCACTGGCTGCTATTTTCTGCTTTCTCCAGGAAAGCTTCCCATAGCTGACAAGGAGGTTAGGTTCCCTAGAGTGTCATCTTGTAGGACTGTATACTTTTTCTTGACACTTATCATAATTACTTTTTCAATGTCTCTCTCCTCAGATCTGTGATAACCAATATGGTAGACAAAAGCCACATGTGGCTCTTAAGCATTTGAAATGAGCCTAGTTCACATTAAGACGTGCTCTAGTGTAAAACACATGCCAGATATGACAAACTTAGTACATACCGCTACAAAAAAATAAAAAAAATGTGGCCCTGCAGAAACCTTGATTTTAGCCCATGAGACATATTTTAGCCTTCTTAGATTTAGTAACATGAGAGAATAAATTTACATTGTTTTAAGACATTTGTCTATGGTAATTGTAACAGTAGCAATAGAAAACTAATACATGTGGCTTCCAGAAAGTTTAAATTACATATATAGACCATGTAACATTTCTATGGAACAGCACTAGGCTAGATCATAAACTCCATGAGGGCAGGGACTTGTCTGTTTTGTCAGCTGCTCCATTTTCTGCACCCAGCATGCTTCCTGACACACATAGTCCAAAATAGTGTGGATAAATGAAGTGATTTAAAGGTTTTACCCCTTTTGTACATAGTTCATTTATTATTCCAATAAAAATTATTAAGCATTTACTCTGAACCACACATTATGTAAGGCACTAAAGATACAAGTATAACAAGAAGTGTTTGCCAGAGAATGGGGGAAGAAGAGAATAAGGAGTAACTGCTTAATACTGGTATGGATGGTCCTTTTAGAATAATAAAAACATTTTCTTTTTCTTTTTTTTTTTTTTTTTTTAGATGGAATCTCTCTCTGTTGCCCAGGCTGGAGTGCAATGGTGCGATCTCGGCTCATTGCAACCTCTGCCTCCTGGGTTCAAGCGATTCTCCTGCCTCAGCCTCCTGAGTAGCTGAGATTACAGGCATGCGCCACCACATCCAGCTAATTTTTGCATTTTTAGCAGAGATAGGGTTTCGGCCAGGGTGGTCTCAAACTCCTGACCTCAGGTGATCCACCCGCCTTGGCCTCCCAAAGTGCTAGGATTACAGGCATGAGCCACAGTGCCCAGCTTCAGTATGTTCAAACTAGATAGCAGGGCCCGTGTCTGAAGAGGGCTCAGTCTCCACTTCCAAGATGCTGCCTTATGGCTGTAACCCCTAAGGGGAAGAACACTGTGCCCTCATGTGGCAGAAAAGACAAAAGGGCAAAAGAAAAGACAAATTCCCTCCATCAAGCCACTTTATAACAGCACTAACCCATTCATGAGACTGAAGCCCTCACAACCCCAAATCCTTACAAAGATCCCCACCTCCCAACACTACTGCTCTGGGGACTCAGTTTCCAACACATTAATTTTTGGGGATTCCTCCAGACCATAATATTAACCATGCAAACTATAGAAGGAGGAGTATTCCAGACAGAAAGCTTGTTTATAACATCTCTGGACGGCTCTTCAAACTCTTGGCCTTCTCTATTAACTGACAACTTTCTGCTTCCTTGCTGCTATCCCCATTGACAATTCCTAGAGAGTAAAGCCTGAATCCTTGAAGTCATAGCCACCATAATTAGTCACAGAGCCCATGGAACAAAAAACCATTCAAAATGGGATGCTATAAAAAAAAGAAGAATCGGATCCAGAGACTTGATCAACTCTATGGGCAACACAATAAAATATGTATATAATATGTAATCAGAGAGAAGAAAGGAAGAAAAAAACTAGATTTGCTTAGACTTTAGGTGACAACACAGGACAGCCATTTGAAATGATCTTGACTCTAATACAATAAGATGTAGAGCCATAAATACAATTTGGGAAGAAAACCAAGAGGGCATCAAAATCAAAGGAGGGTAGATAGGGCCATTTGGCTTCTCTTGTGGTTGAGAAAGATTTAAAAACAACCTGGAAATATCAATGAAATTTATTTCAACTAAGAATTGATACAAACAACTGTACACTAGAAAAAAAAGAAGTGCTAATTTTTAAAAAATGTGTATTTGTGCTCTAGAATAATTTTGTTTACAAAAATTTTTTGACACATTTAAAAACTTTTATCTCTAATTCTTAATAAGAAAATGCTAGTAATTCATACTTTAAATACTTTAATAATAACAAAATTTATCTAATACCTAATAATAATGAAATTTATCCTCAGTTTATGTGTTATCTTCTCAGAAGGGCCTTCCCATCACTAGTAACATCACTCAAGAGATACAACCAAATCCCCTCGCTTTATTTCCTTCAGATTATTATCTGACACTTTTTGTTCACAGTGTATCCATGTTTCTGCTTACATTTGCCTTTTCTCTTTAGAATGTAAGCTGTTAGAGCATAGCTGGTAGGGTCTTATTCACTGCTTTGTCTGCAACCATTCTTAGTAAAGTGCCAACCCTTAGTAGGTACTTTTGTAGAATGAATGAATGAACGAAAAATCAAAATATTATTGCTTGACTTAATTCCACCTTTGATCTCCTCACCCAATGATATACAAAACTTTATAACTGGAAAATTTATTAATTTTATTTTTATTCTAGAAGACTTACTAGATTTAATAGGTCTTGTAGAGTTAATTAAGCACATGGGACCAGAAATAATAGTCCTAGATAGGAATTCTAGTTCCTTCATTTTATCCCCCTTCTCCTTGTGTGGCCTTGGATAAGCTACTTAACCTTCTTATGAGTTAGTCTCATCATTAAAATCAAGTTATTAATGTTAGCTATGTCATAGAGTTACTTGAAGACTCAAAGTGTGGAGAACAGTATCTGACACCTACTAAGCACACATTAAATGTAAATTCCATAATAAGTTGAAGTCGTAAATGAGGAAGAATGGTGGCTTAACAAAATGTAGGATTTTCTATCCTCACAAAGAAACAGATGGTTTTTAGAGTAAGTTATCTCTACCCAGAGGTGTTGAAACAGAGATAATCATCCACTTGATGGAGATATTAGAAAGAAGATTTATGCATCTGAAATCCAATTACATCAGATAACTTTTAACAGCTTCCTTTCTACTCTTGCAACGCTAAGCTCCTATTGTAAACTGAAGCTGAGAAGTACACAGTACAATTCCCAGATGCAAAGACAAAGCGCATTTCAGTCTCCAATACCCAGCAGATGCATTTCTACTATTTTCACAAGGGATTCAGTGTCTTCTCTGTACTTGGAGAACTTCCTGTTTATCTTTCACTGTCAGTGTCTACATTCTTGATCTCCACATGAGACCACAAAGAATCAGGGGGGAGGAACACGGGAAACAGAACACAGGCATTTTTGGAAACTAGAACACTGAGAATTCTGCTTGATTAGAAGGCTCATGGTAAAGAAAATCGAGGGTAAACCTGAAGGGGAGAAATTGCAAGGACTTTGACATCTTCAAATAAGTCAAAAAACAAAACACAACAAAAACACTACAATTCTTAATTAGAAAGGAAGAATTTAAATTTATCCAAATTCAAAGCAGCCCATATTCTACTGTAAGTAGAGGGATAGGAAATGGAACCAGCTGACATCTCCCAAAGTGGTCCTAGAGTAGGAAAGAGTTCAAGGTGTTCTTCCAAATGCCCACCAATAAAGCCAGCAAGAAGGGCAGGGGTAGGGTGGTAAGGGCTGTGAAAAGGGCTGTGCCCACATGCAAGCAGATAGTAAGCACGCCTTTTAAAAAGTTGAGAGACCTGGAAAATCTAAAACAAGGTGAAGGCTTGAGAATGAGAATGAGTCAGTGGGCTTCTAAATGTACCTCATCAGAACATTAGCTGGGATATTTATGTCCTTGAGCTCTACAAAAGATTCCAAATCACCTGCTCCACCAGAAAAGACCAATTAAATGACACTCTACATTAATATTTGTGTTAACTGGATTTTATCATATTCAAATTGTCTAACAATTACCAATTTATGGGTGCACAGTTAGTTGACCCTTAGCCATTTAGGTTTTGTTGTAAACATTAGTGGACACTTTTGTCAACAATAAGTAATGTTATGTAGCATTCACACACATAGTATGACTTAATTCTCACCAGTGGTAAATTTGGAGCAGCTTCTCTGTGAGGTATTTTCAAGTGCCGACCAGAATAGCTGCACTAAGAATGGTTCTTATATGCTCAGGTGAATACCTAAAAATACACACGCATTCTTCTTTCTACAGCAGTGAAAGTCATTTTCACCTACCCTACAAAAGGCTTTGATGTCAGTGTGTGTTAGCCTCAGTTAAGCTGTTGCAAATCCTATATATACATTTGGGGAAGCTCTTTCAAATTTCAATCAGCTAGCCAAAAATTGCCTCAGAATTGTTACAGTCCTTCCTCACTGTTTGCACACAATTTTTGGTAAGCTCATTTTGAGTTCAAAGAACTTCAAAGTTTATTTTTATAGGTAGGGTTCCACCCTCTCTTAATAGAATTCTTATTTTTTGTACTGTATGCACAGAAATTTGCTGAAGTTTATTTTAGAAACTTGAGAAGTTTTAAATGTACACATGTGTTATTTAGTAAGTCATATTTACATTCAAGAACTTGTCAATTTAATATAGCTTGTCCTTTAGGAGATTAATTGCAGCAGGTGGTAATAAAAATTAGGACCTTGTGTTGAAATATGATAGATGAATTTATTTTAAGGCTATTGGAAGAGCTAGTTTATTTGATATACCTTGAAGTCTCTTATACCTGAACAGGGAGCAAAATGGGGAGATACTCAGGTATCTGACCTAAATAATTTTAGCACTACCTGATTCTTAATGGACTCCTCTGGCATCAATATTTCATCAGTTTTGTTCCATCCCCAGGGAGGAAAAGTCCATTTCTTACATATACAATTAAAAATAATTTTCTAAAAATCTTAACTTCTGGCACAAGACATATATTATAGAATTAACATACAAGTGAGACAAAAAAGTTTTTAAAACATTTTCCAAACATCAGTGGTTATCAATTACAAGTGAGACTTTCCCTACTCTCCTAGTGGGTATTTTTGATTGTCAAAATAACCTGGAAGACTCTGTTGACCTTTACTCTGTTATTTACTGTGCAGAGGAGCCAGGGATGCAAAACCTCCTGCAATGCACATGGCAGCCATGCATAATAAAGGGATGTCCCACCCAAAATGTCAGCATGGGGATACAAGAGAAAAGTAGAGAAACCAATTAGCAGCAGGAAATTATTTACCTCTTTCCATTTGTGATCAATCAAGTGGATAAAAAAATAAGGAATTATCCAGAATATTCAAATAACCTAATTAAAAGGGTAGATCATATATAGTAAGATCTAATGCATGTATATATCATATCTGCACCTGGAAACACAGAACACACCGTCTTTTCCAGTATCCACTAAACAGGCACAAAATTTGACAATCTACTATGCCACAAATAAAACATCAGTAAATTCCCCAAAATAGAAAAGCATAGAAAACACTCTTGCATCATGATACAATAAAACTATCAATATCTAACAAAACTAGAAAAAAAAAAAGTCTTACCTTCTGAAAATTTTAAACTTCTCTCATAATTTTGAGGTCATGGAAGGAAAATAAAGAATCGCATGCAGAAAATAACTATTTTTTAAAAAAATACACAGGATAGCGAAAGTCATGCTTAAAGGAAAATTCATAGATTTAAATAGCTTTTAATAAACATGAAATAATAAAAACTAGATTAAACATTCCACTTAGGGAGTTAAAGGAAACAAAACTATAGCAAGGAGAAAAAGTAATTAATATACAGAAACATAAATTAATTGAAAGAAAGGGTATTATTTATTTTCAATAAATAAATTGAAAAGCTAGTACCTAATTAGTACACCAAATCAAAGGGGATAAGGAAGGAGGCTAATACAATTACACAAAATAAAAATAATAAGAGGCAGATAAACACCACAGAAGACATTTTATTTATTTTTCTTTTTGGACACAGGGTCTTACTCTGTCACCCAGACTTGAGTGCACTGGCGCCATCATGGCTCACTGCACACTCAACCTCCAGGCTCATGGTGATGCTACTGCCTCAGCCTCCTAAGCAGTTGGGACTATAGGTGCACACCACCACACCCAGCTAATTTTAAAATTTTCTTTGAAGAGACAGGGCCTTGTTATGTTGCCTAGGCTAAAGATATTTTTTAAAATTATAATTGATTCCTTTGCTCAACCCTGTGCAAATAATTTCAAAACATGGATGCAGATAATTTTCTTTTTCTTTTTCTTTTTTTTTTGAGACAGAGTTTTGCTCTTGTTACTCAGGCTGGAGTGCAATGGCGCGATCTCGGCTCACTGCAACCTCTGCCTCCTGAGTTCAAGCAATTCTCCTGCCTCAGCCTCCTGAGTAGCTGGGACTACAGGCACACGCCACCATGCCCAGCTAATTTTTGTATTTTTAGTAGAGATGGGGTTTCACCATGTTGACTGGGATGGTCTTGATCTCTTGACCTCATGATCTACCTGCTTCGGCCTCCCAAAGTGCTGGGATTATAGGCATGAGCCACCATGCCCGGCCTGAAAGAGATAATTTTCTAGAAAATATCATATGTCAACCTACCTTCAGAAGAGAGAGAAAATATATTACACTAATTATCACACAAAGAAGACTGTTAGAGTTATCCCCCAAACTGGCCACACACACACACACACACACACACACACTCTCACACACACACACCCCCCCAGATGGTTTCATAGCACAACTTGCCAAACCTTTAAAATAACAAAAAATTCCAATGCCAGTTAAACTCCTTCAAAGCATAAAGGAACAACAAAAAAGACTAGGACAGATTCCAAGTTCTTTTTACAAGGCAAGAGTAACATTGATACCAAAATTTGACAGATTGCACCAAAAAGAAAATTATGGAGCAAACTCATCCAAGAATAGCAGTGCTAAAATCCTAAATTAAATATTGACAAATAGAATCCAACAGCAATTAAAATAATACACCATGACTGACTGAAATTTATTTTATTCAGGAATGCAAAATAATTTTTTTAAAAGACCAAAACTTAGAAATAAATCTATCAACACCAAATCACTCATTATGGCATTCAAAGCCTTTTATAGATGACATAGTTTTATCTTCCACATTAATCTCACTATTTCAATGACAGTCAAACAATATTACTCACTTTTTCTCGTACTTATGCTATTTCCTATCTCTTAACCTCCGCTAATTTTGTGTCTATGTTTGGAATGCCATCTGTCTAAACTTCCTCCCAGTTCTAAATATCCTATCTAGCCATAAAAAACAATTTAAATATTAACTCAAAAAAGCTTCCTTGATTCTCCCCACAGATGCCTGTCTTCTGCTAAACAACCAAAATGCTATCTTTCTTATGGCACTCATTATATTTAAAAAAAAAAAGATCTATAGTCGTCAAGCAAACACTTGTAATTTTTAGCCCTGTATTACAGGTATTTGTGTAAAGGCTCTACATCTCCTATTAGACATGAACCTTTTCCTTTTTTTTTTTTTTTTTTTAGGGTAAGGGCCATATCTTATTTACCTTTATATTCTAATCACTCCAAGCACAAATCCTTCCGTACGTAAACATTTCGGTGCAAGAGCACACAAAAACCCAGGTTGTAAAAGCAAACTGAAGGCTTGTGAAGAATGGTTTCCCTTAAAATGCAACTGCATGTGCATAGAATGAAGAGTTAGAATCTGAAAACCAGCAGAGCACTACCCAGGCCAGCCCTTCTATCTTCCCATAGGCAGAATCACAGCAGCATGAACTGCACTCAAGCCCCAGGTTGAGAAACTCTAATTACCTTCAGCGAGCAAGTAAACTGACAGTAATAGCTACTGCGGGAGGCAAAAGCAGCTACAACTTTCAATTCCAGGCACGGAGGTAGTACTAAGTAAAGAAGTCAGGATGGAACTGTTGGTTTCATTAGGTTTTTGGTTTGGAAGCAATTATTTCACATCTGCCCCCTCTTCACTATACACACTCTTCCGTTTCATATTTTCATAATGCCAAAATATTAACCTGTGTTCTAAAATTTCAGAGAAGATGTATAAGCTAGTGAGAGAGTCATAATGTTGAGTTTCAAAATGTATGTATAATTTGTTATGCATGGCAGGGTCAACAGTCCTATCAGAAATGCACCTGAAGTTTTGCTAGGAACAGAATATTAAACAGAGCAGAGATTATCGTAACTAACATGATAAACTGACATTAGGTTAGAACAGTACGAAAATGCCAGATTCCAACCATTGTTGATATGCTTTTGGAGAACTGGACTTTCAATATAAAGCTGTTATTCTGGGTGCAATTTTAAAAGCAATGAAATACAATGAAATGACAAATCTCTGGCTCATTCTGAATACAGGAGTTCCTGCTTATTTTGAGACCATGTGAACCAAAGAAGTTGACATTGCCAGCACTTTACCTATAGGCTAACCTAGTAGGGACTTTTCATTTCTTGCTCTCTGTGTTGATCCATCTCTCCATAGCTTTAAGACCAGCCTGACTACAATCAGTCTTAATGTCATCAAAATTTCTACCTGCAGGCAAGAAGGAGATGCCTAGCTGTTCCAGTTTGTTACCCCGATCACAAGCCCAAACTGGGACCGCTCTCTCCATCCCAACTGTGGTAGGCTGAATAAAGGCCTCCCAAAGATGTGAAAGTCCTAATCCCCAGAATCTTTGAATACACTATCTCATAAGGCAAAAAGGATTTTGCAGATGTGATTAGGTTACGGATCTTGAGATGGAGAGATTATCCTGTGGACTCTATGTAATCACAAGGGTCCTATAAAGAGGGAGGCAGAAAAATCACTGTAGAGTAATTTAATGTGAGAAAGACTTGACTGGCAATCCCAAGTTTTGAAGATGGAAGGGGGGCCATGAAACTAAGAATGTGAACAGTCTCTAGGAGCTACAAGAGGAAAGGAAAGATTCTTCCCTAGAAGATTCAGCCCATTGAAACCCATTTCAGACTTTTGACTTCCGGAATTACAAGATAACATATTTATATTGTATTAATGCACAAATTGGTGGCAATTTGTTACAGCAGTAGCAGGAAATTTATAGACAAACTATTCCGTTCCTGGTCTATAGCACCACCTCAAAGCATCCTTATTCACTGATCACTCTCAATTACCACCCTGCCACTTGACTTGCCAAGACCTATTGATTCTGCCTCCCGAATTCTTTTTTGTTTTATTTTTAATGAACTAATAACAATTGTTTATATTTATGGGGTACAATGTGATATTTTGACGTATGTATACATTGTGAAATGATCAAATCAGGCTAATTAGAATATGTATCACCTGAAATATTTATTATTTCCTTGCAGTGAGAACATGTGCAAGCCTATCTTTTCCTAAAGTGTCTAAGTTCCATCCACCTTTCCTTGTCTCCACAGATACTCCCTTAGACAGACCTTCAGCCTATGGCTTCTTACTGTTCTCCCTACATCTGCTGAGGCCATGCCCTCCTCCAACCCCAAGCAGGGCAAGGCCATTCATCAAGCAGCCCTAGAAAGTCTTTCTAAGACATAAATCTGAAATAAGACACATGGCTTGCCACTGACAGCAGAATGACAATCACTTTTCTTTATCTGAAAAAAATCAGTTTGACACCTATCTAAGAATCCAACTATAATCTTTGCTTCCCAGTCAAACTTGCTGCTCCACCAGCATGACAATCACACGTGGTGCTTCATCACGACTCTGTCTGTGTCTGCTCTTCTCTCATTGCTCCTCTGACAAACTACAAAATATCTTTCAGTACTAAAGCAGCTATGTTGGCGGGTTCTTGACAGTGAGCTCCATGAGGGCTGGGACCTCTCTTCATCTTTGTCTGCAGTGGCTAGCCCAGGCCTCCCTCTGAATGAATAGGAGGGACAAGACTTCCTTTCTCATAACTGCTGACCTACCTTCTTTCTTGCCCCATTAGGTTACTTTTACTTCCGGCTCATATTTGGCTTTGGAATTACTTTCAGAATTAACAGCTGATACCGGCCTGGTAAGACACCAGGCCCTCACACTCCTGTGAGCAGGTGAGAGATTTAAGAAATAGTTAAAGAACAATCAGCCCTGATATTCTGATAGATTTAGGGTAAGAGGCACTTGTCAGTCTCAATTTTGCTCCAACTGAGGACACACTCAAAACTACTTTTATGCTTTCCTTTCTTGGTTATAAAGAATTCCACTGTGTTTCAGTTTTCAGCATAGTTAAGTTTTCTACTTTCAAATAATCTTCACTGCTTTTCCCTGACCCATCTCCAATTTCCTAATATTGTGTTTAAAATATGGAACTCAAATTAGGCTCTAATATAGACCTTATCAATGTTGAACACAGTGAGTAAATTACATGGTTCTTGCGTGCTACATGCATTCTAGTTCATGCAACCCCAGATCATGTTCACCTTCTTGGTAACAGCCCTACATTGCTGACACATCTCCCTGAGTGACAGGTGAGAATGGCTTTTTACCTACAGAGTACCTACATGTCAATTTCAATCTTTATGATGGCTAGGATAGTCTATCATTATGTTTTTCTGGAATAATAAAAACCTCACCTATTGCAAAAAACTGTCTAATACACTGACAGTATAGCTCGTCTTGATTTGATGTTTCACTCTATAATTGGAACCATTAGGCTCATATCAGAGCTTCAGAAAATTCTCTAAGAGTTTTATTTTTAAACATGTTATATATTTATATGGGTACATAATAATTTCATTCAAAGTAAAAATAAACACACTTATTCTTCAACTATTAGTTGATACAACTTCATTTTAGAAGCCATAAATACCAGAAACAATGATTTAGATAAACCATGTGGAAATAGTTTTAGGAGGTATCTTCCAATTGCATTTATGGAATTCTCTCTGTATTTTCCAAAAAAATGTATAACAGGAAAGACACTTGAAGGCAGAGAGTGCTTTTTAAATGATCTGCTTTCTAATGAAGCAATGGAAATGGAAACCCAAATTATACTTCTGAAGTGAAATGGGATAAGCTTAGCAAAAAAATTTCATCTCTAATTAACTCCTTAAAAAAATTTCAGTCCAGATTAAGTATGTTTCTGTTAATTTACATATATAGTTAATTTCACTTTCTCATATTGACCTGGTAAAATTAAAACATACAAATATATCTAAAATATTTTGACATACTTTAATGACAGATTGAACATTATCTTACTAAAACAAAGTGTATAAATAAGTGCTTTAGAGTGAAAACGTCTGGATCACAGTCTTAGTTCATTCAATCACTATAAGATCAAAAAAGTCATATTGCTCTTTAAGATTCTCCATTTCTTTTACATGATAATGACAATCAGTAATTGTCATAATGCTTACAACAATCTGCTTCTTTCCTCTGATATGAATGTGGCTGAGAAATCTACAAAACCCTTAAAAAATAAGAAATAAGATTAAAATACAAGCCTGTAATGTGCACAAGCATGATTCCTAAAATATGATCTGACACTTCAGTATAGGGAAACTGAGGTTGAAATTTGAAGTTGAAAGTCCTACTGGAACCTCATTCCCTATATCTCCCCTAAAGATATGGCCTCTGAGCCAATGTTTCCTCATTATTGCATCAGATAGACTGCACTAGTTTCAAGTTTTTGTTCTTGGAGGTGAAATTCTGCTCAGATCCTCAATAAACAAATGACGAAAACAGGGCTGCTCTGGTGATGCCGATGTGGCAGATGTGGGGCACTTCGCACCCTAACCCTCCATTCCATGGCCCCTGGCAGCAGTCACATGGAACAAAATTTTAAAACCAATGAATGAGATCCAGATATGATTGTTTTCAATCATCAAGTTTTGGTGTTTCTTAACCATGTGCACTTGCCAGAGTTGGGGTGAGGGAGAAGAGGTATTTTAATGGCAAAGAGCACTGGGACAGATTTGGAGTTCTAATCCCTGATGGGATAAATATTCAGGAAAGCTCTCCTTTCATTAAACACTTGCATGATGGATAAACAACTAGCTTTTAGGTAAACACACTGCTGAGCCCTCCAGAAAACAAGGCTAACAAAAGATGAAACCTACAAACTAAACCAAAATGCTAAACAAATCCTGAAGCTGGGACTTTCAGGCAGGAAAAAAATGACCAAACCAGGCACCCAGAGTTTTGGACATTAATTAAAAAAAGCAAAGGATCTGCAGAAAAGTAACACTGTTAAGTCTGAGATCCTAAATTCAACTGGCACTAGAAAGAACCTTACCCTCGGTGAAAGTGAGCACCAAAGGCCAATAGCCTGTTGCAGAGGAAACAGATAGGAAGCCTACGTGTCCCTGCCTACTCTCAGGATAAATACAATAAGAAAATAATTGTCTTCCCTCAAAATCTACAATAGAAGTCCAGATCTCAGATGATGTGAAGTTTACATTACTTGGGCTGTCAGGAAAACTCCAGGTCAAATAATAATAATAACTATTATTAAGACAGGGTATCACTTTGTCACCCAGGCTGAATTGCAATGGCACAATCATAGCTCACTCAGTCTTGAACTCCTGGGCTCAAGCAATTCTCCCATCTCAAGCTCCAAGTAGCCAGGACTATAGGCGCATGCTGCTATGCCCAGCTATTTTTTTATTTTTTATTTTTTTGGAGAGATAAAGAGTCTCACTATGTTGCCCAGTTTAGTCTTGAACTCCAGGCCTCAAACAATCACCCCATCTTGTCACTGGGATCACAGGTATGAGTCATCATGCCTCGCCCAGGCCAAATAATTAAATAAAAGCTGTCCTAAGTGGGCTGCTTGTTGAAGTCCTGGTTCCCTACTGAAGGATAGGCAAGACTATTCTGGAAAAAAACAATATCCTTAATATATATCCCTCGTAATTCCTACAGATTAAGTTCAGCCAAGTCTGAGCTCACAACCAAACATTAATATACGTAGGTAAGGAACCAAGCCAACAGCAAGCCAAAAATTTAAAAGCTTGTTAGCATTAACTGACACAGAATATAAAATTGTTATACTCTGAATGGCTAAAGAAATGAAAGAGGAAAAATTTTTTAATGATCAAAAAATATCCAGTCAGACTTAAAAAACAAGAAAACAGATGACTTTAGAAATAAAAAACTTTTTGAAATAAAAAACTGAATGATGGGTT
This sequence comes from Cebus imitator, assembly GCF_001604975.1. NCBI lineage: Eukaryota > Metazoa > Chordata > Mammalia > Primates > Cebidae > Cebus > Cebus imitator. The sequence goes on along the minus strand of NW_016107411.1, from coordinate 520,432 downwards.
ATACCACAAATTAGCACACACTTAAAGATTCAGTAAACTTAAAAGAAAGACCTGAAGGAGTAACCCCAGATTGTAGTACAGAGTAACAAAGAAAACAAAAAATGTAAATTAGAGGCTAAGGCACGGTTGATAGAAAATGAAAAGAAACATTACAATTAAAATTGTCTTTATCCAAAGACACCATAAAGAAAATGAAGAGTTAATCCACAAACATGGTGAACATAAAATCCAAATGGATGTTACACAGAATACACTGAAAATGCCTATATATCAAAAGATAAAGACAACCCAACAGAGAAATGGGAAATGTCAAAAATAGATATTCAAAGAAGAGGAAGTAGTCAAAAAGCTTACGAGAAAATGCCTCGGATAGTAACCAGGAAAACATAAATTTAAACCAAGAGATATCGTTTGATACTCAGGATTGGGAGAAATTAGAAAAGTTGTGGTTTCCGAATGTTGGCGGGAACACAGAGTATTGAGTACTGGTGGGAATTTAAATTTAACAGCCACTTTAGACAATAATTTACCATTATATTTGAAGTTGCACATACCCTTTGGCTAATTATTTCAATGACTAGATATATTTCCCAGACAACCACCTGCACCTATGTATCACAGACATATAAGGGCTTAGCAGCATTGTTTTTAACAGCACAGTAAAAATAAAACACCCAACTATGAACAGTTCAAATGATCAAGAGATCATTAAAAACTTTTGAATAGTCATACAATGGAATATTTCACAGCAGTGAAAATTAATGAAGTGTAGCTACACAAATAAATACAAATAAATCTCAGGAAAAAAATGTTGAATGAAAGAAAAGCCAAACAGAATATGAGTCCATCTATATAAACTTCAAAAACACATAAAATAATATATTGTCTACAGATCACACATGTAGAATCAAACCATGAGACAGAATATAAAAGGCACAGAGGGGAGGTCTGGTGGGAGAGAGAAAAGGGCAGCAAATGAGAAAAGTGCATCGGAGGCACTCCATGTATTGGAAATGGTCTTTAGCTGGGCAGTGCACACACAGGTGTTTGTCTTTCTAGTCTTATAACAAAATGTCTGTTATATGCTTTCTTTTATATGTATGTAATATTTTGCTAAAAGTATTAAAATTCTAAAAAGAGCATTGGAGTTGGGAGTGAGGCGCAAACCCTGCGGAAAGCTAGAGCTTTGGCCAGATTTGTCTCAGACCCCTCCCACCTGCATTTTGTCTCAACCTCTTACAGCTCCCATCCATGAATGCTGCCAAAGGAGTATGTGATAATCCTGGTGTTGACAATTCAAATTTGGAAGTAACTTTTCCCATGGAAACTTTGAAGGCAAAAGACCAGCCTGGCTTTGACACCCTCCCCAAAACACCCCTGTGCCAGGGGACACCTTCTCACAGTAGCCCCCACACGACTCATCTCCAAAATGGGGGTGACTGGAGGGCCAACCTGTGGACCACTTAAAAGAGCATCCCAGAGCCTCTCAAGAGGGCCAGTTACCCCTAATGATCACAATGCTCTGTATATATGTTTCACCATGTGTGGTCAACAAGCTCCTATCATTCACCTTAGTTGAAAAAAAAAATATTTGACCAACTTTTTGACTAGATATAAAATGTGAAAGGAGTCCAACAATGTATACAGGTGACATTTCTTGTAATTATATTACTATTTAAATGTTAATGACTTCTGAATTTAAGAACTGTGGTATTATTTGTCAGCTAATCAATATGTTTACTGAAACATTAGGTCCTTGTAAGCATAACTTAGTGCATACTGCAGTAATTTAAAATCTTGAGCATCTGGGACAGGTGACATATGTGATTAAGTAATTTATGGGAACATTCATGCAGCTTTATTCATAGGTAATTTAAAATGCCATTATTGCATTTTTTAAAATAAAAACAAGTATACAAAGAATAGAACAAAGTTCTAAGAAAAAAAATCATAGTAAGGACTAGGCCACTAGAGGCTAACAGCTTGATTTATTCTTGTCAATAATAGAATATAAATATCTATTAGAATGTGACTTAATTCCTCAAAATTAGTTTGGTTGGGTTTTCAATGTTTTTACATCAGTATGCAAAACTTATTGGTATAGATTTTTCTATGCTGCAAATGCTATCTTAATGAAATATAGAAGGTAGGGAAGGAAGGAAGGAAGAAGGAATTAAGATTTTTCTAAAGACAGGCTACATAATTCAACTAAGCCAATTTAACTTAACTGCATTGATATTTACCAGATTGCTATCCTCCTTTGCAGAGAAAGGCCCTGAAAACACTAATGTTTATCACAAATTCTCCTAAAGTCAAATTTGGATCTGATAAAATCAACAATTCTTTGGCACGCTAAAAATCGACCTCAAGGAGATATTGACTTATACTTATTCCTTTGCCAGATGCCCACACAAAAACACTTTCATAAATTGTTAGTTTTACTTAATAGTCTGCATCCTTGAAGTTCTCAAAAATATCAGTAACTATCACGTTAGTTATTCAGCAGTATTTCATACAGTAACAGAATAAATGCCAACTAATTCCAAGAACTGCTTGTATAACTGGATTAAAAGTTTTACTAATACTTATTGTAGAGAAGACCAGCAGCCTAGAGTCTGACAACGATTGTTGTCTGGAGTGACTTCTCATCTGGTTTACCTTCCTATAGGCTATGTGGACCATTTCACTGGCAACGAAGGGATTCTTTTGCCCAAAATCCATTCTCAGGCCTACATCCTTTCGGGGAGAAGAAACAAAACGAATAAATGATTCCACAGCCTTATCTAGATCAACGATCAGAAATAAAATGGTTTGGAACTGAGGGTGAGTGGGGAGAGAGGGAGCCTGAGATGTCACTGCAGGAGAGCCTTTCTAGGTCTCTGAGGCAGTCACAACTCCTCCAGTTTTGTTTTCTAGGTTACTCTGTCTGCAGTGAAACACTTAAAACAAAGCAAAGCAAAGAAGCCCTTCGAAGCCCACCTGGGAGGTGAACAGAATTAAGGAGAGGCTATGGAGAGTGTTCGTACTCTGCAGGAATTCAAAACCATGGAAGTAGCCAACAAGGGTGCCCTCATCTCTCAGGATCCATTTGGATTTGCGATTGTATTTCCCCACCCCCACTTACCACCTGTATGCACATACAGGCACCCCCTTTGAAGCAATTTATCAGGCTTCCTTCTGGGGAAAGTCTTGGAGAAAACTTCTCCTCCTTCTCCTATTGTCAATGACCTGTTTTGTAGCAGAGAAGCTACTGCATGATGAAGTTATGAAGTACACTAAAACTGGCAGTTCATCCAGGTAAAGCCATCTGGGATTTTGTGCTAGAGTCTAATCCTCTTGCCCACTAGGTCTGGAGTTATCTCTACAAGGTCAGGGACATGTGCTCCTACCTAAGTGATTCTCTCTTACTGCACCCATCAATGCCAGGCCCCATTGTGCTCAGATGGGCGAAGGCATATGGTATTACAAGGCCAAGAGGGCAAAAGAAACTCTTCCAAGACACACAGATATTTCCTGTCTAACACCTCTGCACCATCGAAAGATATGAAGAAGGAGAAGTTCCGTTTACAATTTGGAATGCAGTACCCAGGAATGTGGTCTAATTCTTTGCTTTGGGTGATAAGTGTGAATCGCAGTGGTAAAAACAGCAAGTTACTTCTGTCTACAGAGGTCAAGTCATCCTTTCTTAAAAACTGTTAGCTAGACTGTTCCTGTCTGGTGGAATCGTGTGAATAAAGATTAGTTTATATATACACATACAATTCCTCAAAATAGTATCTTCATATAAGTAAGGAGTTATATTTCTATAAAAGAATGTGTTTGAAAATTACAGGCAATGTAGCAACAATTCCTGAATTATTCTTTTGTTTACTTAGCACTTCAGTTCAAAAGGCTAATTAGTATTTTGTTTCAGTTGTAGGAAGAGCGGGCTGAGGCTGCCACAGAACCCACAGTATCTATCTTTGGCTTGCAGAGTAGGTGGTTAGGCTGTATCAGGCACTGTGTTGCCCTCCCTTTATTATCTCACTGAATTTTCACAACAACCTTGGGAAAGAGGTAATATTATCTCCATTTTGTAAGTGAAGAAACAGAGAGAGAACTTAATGTCTTATGGTCCCAGAGCTAACTATTAGCAGAGCCAACATTCAAACCCCAGCCTAACTCCAAACCTCACAACCAAAGTGGAACCAATATTTATTAGGGGGTGGTGCACGAGGCAGCAGGGAGATTCCTGGCTCCAGCTTTCCTTCGAGACACTCTGCTGCAAGGAGCATGGGTGATGAATAGCTTCCAGTTTCCATACCTTTGCATCACCACAGCTTTCACTCCAAGACCAAGATTTTCCAGGGCTTCTCTCAGCCCATGTCTAAGCATGGTGGTGTACTAGACCTAACTCACTGCTCTAAAGCTGGGATTCCTCTAAAGCTGCACTGTCTAATCTCGTAGCCACTAGCCACATGTAACTGCTGAGCATCTGAAATGGGAATGGAATGACTAAGAAACTGAATATTTAATTTTATTTCAGTTTAATTCATTAAAATCCATGTAGTCACATGTGGCTATTGGCTACCATATTGGACAGCATAGACACAGGACATTTCTGTTACCGCAGAAAGTTCTGTTAAACAGCATTATCCCAAAGGGAAAACTGTTGCTCAGAGAGATTACCTGGCTGAATGCACGGCTCCAAACAGGAGGTAAAAAGGACTTACCTTAGAGGCACTTCTTTTGAGACAGTAGTCTGGGAAAAACTAGCAGGCACTAAGGTTGACAGAGGTGAAAAACTCAAGTCATTTATCAGAGAGGTGGGTGAGGATCTGGAAGGACGGTGGTGTGGATCTCAGATGCCTCAAAGACACCAGGGCTCCCTGCGGGTGAACCCACAGCTAGGGAAAGAGATGGTGCCTCAGGGAGGGGAGAATGGCATACCTAGATTGGAAGGGGCTCAGTGTACCAGAGTTTAAGAGGCTGTTAAGTGAGAAGGGAAGCCAGGACCCAACTGAGGTATAGATATTGGATGAATAGAAGTTTGTGGAGCAATAGCAGGTAGAAGGAATTATTTACATTTTCTTTTTCTTTGGTGTCGCCTGTCTTCTTCCTCCTTGATTATCTAACTCTAATCTCTTTATAAAAACTTATTCTTGCCCTTTTTCTTTCATCCTCCAGACAGCAGAAAAACCTAACTGCAATGAACATTTTATTTCTCTTATGTATTAGACTTTTATGTTCATTGTTCTCCATACAGATTAAAATTTTTCTTTCTCAAGAAGAGTTAAGTGCTCTTTTAACGTGTATCATGGCCCTCAATTAACATTCTTTCATAGAGTCACAGGGTCAATAGTAAGAAGAGGTTACACTTTTCACTTTCATCAGAGGTATTTTCCTAGGAAAATACTGGCTAAGATAAGCTTTATCCTATAAAATTAAAACAGTAGTGAAAACCAAATACACTTAGAAAATATCTATATACAATTTCACTTACTAAAAGAGCTATAATAAAGGCAAAGGTTTTTCTTAAATCAATCAACTTTCAGGAGCTACTTGCAAATTAATGTCTGTCCTTTTCTTTGCCAGTCATTAGCCTAAATTGGTACCCAAGCCAAGATATGAGAAAATAAAGGACTCATATAGGCCCTTTTAAATTCTGTAGTCTCAATTACCATACATACGCTTATTAATTGTTTCTCGAATTCCTCTGCAAAATGTGTGGAAGTAATGCATTCACATGGAAAGGCAACTGAGTGTTCATATATGGCTTAAAAATACAAACTTCAGCAACACAGATGTTATACCAAATTCTCACTTGCTTACTCCCAGCTAAACTCAATCTCTGAGCTTTAAAAAGATATTCTAAACTGCTAATGATTTAAAAAAATGACATTATACATTCACATCTGGCTCTGTCACCATTTAGGGCATGTTAATATAGACTAAACATCTGGGCACAGGGGAAAGGATCTATTGGGAGCTCTTGGCTACCATGACAACTGAAGTGCACTGTTGCTCAAACAGTTCAGTCTCTGCTCATATACACTTAACACCACCACAGTCCTTCCATTTTTCACCAATTAAAAACAACAATCATCATAAGAAGCAATGCTCATATGTAGAAAGTTCCTAGGGAGGGCGTTTCTCTTGTTTCTGTCCTGCTTTAATCCTGTAGGTAAGACACATCCTTTCTCTTTGCAGCAATGCAGTGAAATCGGTTTGGATCTTCTGGGTTTTAGACATGGAAGTCCTTCCTCTATTTCTGAGTCACTCAAGAGATGGCTCTTAATGACAAAGTCTTAATGAAAATGATGAAAAGAAACCATCATTATTTTTTCTATAAAGTATCCTCCTTTCTGTGTGTTCAAAATTTTATCAACATTCTAAAGAACATAGAACATGGGCAATAATAATTATAGATTCCATGCGTCATTGTTTTCTGAACGACAGATGTACGATATACTTTAGAAATACTATTTTTCATTCATTCTTCTAAACTACTTATAATTAATATTATTATTTAGGTCTTATACTTTGGAAAATTAAAATATGGAGAGAGGTACGGCAACATTCACACAACTATGTACTAAGTGCCTAGGCTCAGGCAAGTGCTGTGCTAGGCAACAGGAATGTAATGGTAAGAATTACAGCATGCCCCATCTTCATGGGGTTTATTAGTCGGTTCTCACACTGCTCTAAAGAACTTCCTGAAACTGAGTAATTTATGAAGAAAAGAGGTTTAATTGACTCACAGTTCCACAGGCTTAACAGAAAGCGTGGCTGGGAGACCTCAGGAAATTTACAATCATGGCGGAAAGCAAAGGGGAAGAAAGCATGTCTTTCCATGGCAGAACAGGAGAGACAAGGTGAGGTGAGGGGTGGTGGGGGAGAGCCACACACTTATCAGACAACCAGATCTCGTGAGAGCTCACTCACTATCAGGAGAACAGCAAAGGGGAAGTCTGCCCCCATGAGCCAATCACCTCCTACCAGGCCCCTTCTCTGACACGTGGAATTACAATTTGAGATGGGATTTGGGTGGGAACACAGAGCCAAATGATATCATGGCGCTTATCATCCATGGGCAAGAAAGGGAAACAAAGGGCCACTGACAGGTAGGAATGGAATCTAAATCTGACTTCAAAGTGAAAACCAAAACCTCAGGTCTGACTGACTTCTAAACCAAAAGCCTTGGAGTCATCTTTGACTCATCTTTTCCTGTCACACACAATATATCCAATCCATCAGCAAATCAGGCTAGCTCTGGCACAAAATCAATCCAGATTACAACCACATCTAACCCACCCAGGTCGAAATCACAGCCATCTCTCAACTGGATTATTATCTTGTAACTAATCTCTCCATTTCTAGCCTTTTCTCTATTTATTCTGTTCTCAAGAGACAGCCATCTGGGTCTTGTTAAAATGTTTTGTCAGACATGTCACTCTTCTGCTCAAAACCCTGCACAGTCTCCCATCTCACTCAGAAAAAAAGATGAGTCCTTCATCAGTCCGCAGGGCCTAATGCAATGTGGGTCTGGGTCACTGCATCTTTCACTGCTTACTTTCTTGCTCACTCTTTTACAGCCCACAGGTTTCTCTATTGTTTCTCAAACATATCTGGACCCCTCTCACATCAACAGCCTCTACTTGCTGTTCCCTCTGCCTAGAACTCTCAGCCCTTCCAAGTGGTACCAGCTTAGCAAGGCCCGTCCTGCCCATATGTATGACAGCAAGCCTCCTCCAGCATGCCCTATTCTCCCTTTCCTGTCTCATCACCCTCTGCAGCACATATCACCATCTGACATATATTTTACATGTTGAAATTGTTCAGTGGCTGCCTCTTGTGTCTCCCAGCTCCACAGAGCTGACTGTGCTCATCTTTTCCCGGCTCCTGTCCATTGATACCACATTGCTGGCCTGAAATCAGCTTTGATCGGCTAGCATTACAAAGTAGGCTTTAAAGAAAAAAATGACAGCCAAATTAGTGTACAGCACTCTCCTCCTAAGGACACACAGCCCCCTCCAACAAGAAAATTTGCTGCATAAAGCAGAGTTTTTGTCTATTTTGCTCCATGCTTTCTCCACAGAACCTTGGTGATTGGCAGATCATAGGAGCAAGATAAATGTTTGTCAAATGAGTGAACATTTTATCATTTCTCCTATCCTCAAGTAGATTGAAAGTACTAGTGCCAGAGCTCCAAACCCCCATTTTCAGAACTGCTCTAAGCACATTCTGTGCTTTAGAAAGTGTGGCCATTTTCTGAACCTACTCCATCTGTTCCTAATGCAGGCTCCTCTCCACTTGCATGGTCTATGGACAGAAGACACAAGGATTTCCAGTGCCCCCCAGTCTCTGAACATGCCTCTAACTCACATATGACAAAGCAGTAAATTGGGAAAAGCTTGACAAAGTGGGTTTTTCATTTTGATTGTAACTTGCTAAAACAAATATTAAACTACAGATGATACAGTGTGCTATGTTCAAACCTGTAGAAAAACGTTTGTTAAAACTGTGGATCATGTTTAACAAGACCCCTTTAAAAACAAACTGTTTAGAATGTAAAACTGTTTTTTTCTTTTAGGATCCAAGGAGCAGTTTAACAGAGGCTCTAAAGGCAACAGCAAACTGATAAGGATCTGCAGAGGAAACATGTTATTCTGTCATATACATGGAGGATAACTCTTTGGTAAGTAAAAGAGAAAGAATGTCACTGACCCACTTAAATGTGTTAACAGGACCTTAATTCAGTTTAAGTGGGAATTCTAGAATGTTCTTAGCTTCATGAACATCATGGAGGGAAGAAGTCAGAATTCTGTGGGGCAGGTGGGAAAGTTTGTGATTGAGGATAGCAATCAAAGTATTGAACTAGGAGTAAAAAGGGGAAGTAGATGGCTTAATAAAGCCTCCACCAATCATGCTCTCTTCAGGAACACAAAATTGGACAACTATTCACACAAAAAAGCACCTTCAAAAGAACAAAAAGTCACAATATCTGGTTTTAAATTTATATCACTGAAAGAGGCACTGAAGAAGGTAGAAAAGACTATTGAATTGCTGATGCCACCCCTTCCCCATCCCCTGACACTGTATCCCGCCATCACTGCACTCTCCCTCCCCCAAATACACCCTTGAGAAAGGGAGAGTGCAGTGATAGTGGGATTTTGCATTGAAACTCAGTGCTGCCCTGTCACAGAGGAAAGCAACACTAGGCAGAATTCAACTGGCACCCACAGAGGGTGCATTTAGATTAGCCCTAACCAGAGAAAAATCATCCACTCCAGTGTTCAGAACCTGAGTTCCAGCAAGCCTCATCACTGCAGGCTACAGTGCTGTAGAGAGCTCAGTAAACTTGAAAGCAGTCTTGGCCAAATAGACTGCAAAGGCAAGTTCTGGTGCTTTGTTGGGCCCAAAGCAGTGGACCCGAGGGGCATGTGACCTAGTGAGATACCAGCCAGTATAGCCAAAGGAATGCGAGCACCACTCCTCCACCAACCCCAGGCAGCACAGCTCACCGCTCTGGGAGAGATTCCTTACTTCTGCTTGAGGAGAGAAGAAGGAAGACTAAAGACTTTGCAAGTCCAAGTTGAGGACTTGCAACTTGGATATCAACTCGGTCACAGTAGACTAGGACATTAGGCAGAGTCCTGAGGCCCCCATTCCAGTCCCTAGCACCTGGATAACATTTCTAGACAGATTCTGAGCCAGAGGAAAAAAAAAAAACCCAGTCTTGGGTGATTCATCACATGCTGACTAAGGAGCACTTTGACTCTGAATAATCAGCAGGAGGACACAGGCACTATTCACTGTGAGCTTTGGGTAAGACTCAGAGACATGCTGGCTTCAGGTGTGGTGCAGCATATTGCCAGCTAAAGAGGCTATCAGGAAGGACCCCTTATGCTTGAGAAAAGGAAAGGGAAGAGTAAAGGAGACTCTGTCTCGCAATTTAGGAACCAACTCCATCATAGTGACACAGTGGGGTAGAACGCCAAGCAAGTTCTAGTGGTCCTTAATTCCAGGGGTTGACTCTTAGACAGCATTTCTGGACCAGCACTGGCCAGAGAGAAGTTCATTGCCCTGAAGGAAGAGTTCTAGGCTGGCAGTATGACCTCAAGTTGAATGAAGAACCGTTGGGTCTTGAAGGAACAGTGGTGGTAGCCAGGCAGTACTCACTGCAGGTCTGGAGCAGTAGTGGCCATGGGGAAAGACTCCTCTGCTAGTGAAAAGGAGAGGGAAGATTCAGGAGGACTTTCTTTTGTGGCTTGGGTGCCAACTTAGCTACAGTAGAATAGAGCATCAGGTAGATTACTAAGGTTTCCAACTCCAGGCCCTGGCTCCAGGACAGCATCTCTAACCTGGGTGGAGCTTGCTACCCTAAGAGGAAGAACACAAACTTGGCTGGCTTTACCACCTGCTGATTATAGAGCCTGAGGACCTTGAGTGAACTCCAGTGGTAGCCAGGCGGAAGTGGTTACCGCTGGCCTTCAGCAAGACCAAGTACTATGCTGGCTTCAGGTCTCACACAACACAGACCGAATAATGGTGGCCATACTGTCTAATTAACAAAGAGATTGAAATAATTAAAAAGAATCAAAAAGAAATTCTGGAGCTGAAAAATTCAGTTGACACACTGAAGAATGCATTACAGTCTCTTAATAGCAGCATTAATCAAGCAGAAGAAAGAATTAGTGACCTTGGAGACAGACTAATTGGAAAATACACAAAGAAGACAAAAGAAAAATGAATGAAGCATGCCTTCAAGATCTAGAAAATAACCTCAAAAGGGCAAATCTAAGAATTATTGGCCTTAAAGAAGAGGTAGAGAGAAAGAGAGATAGGGGTAGTAAGTTTATCCAAAGGGATAACAACACAGAATTTCCAAACCTAGAGAAAGATATCAATATTCAAGTACAAGAAGGTTACAGAACACCAAGCAGATTTAACCAAAATAAGATGACCAAGACATTTAATAATCAGACTCCCAAGAGTTAAGGATTAAGAAAAAGATTCTAAAAGCAGCAAGATAAATGAAATAACATATAATGGAGTTCCAATACATCTGTTGGCAAACTTCTCAGTGAAAACTTTATAGGCCAGAAGAGAGTGACATGACATATTTAAAATGTTTACAGAAAACTCTTTTAATCTTAGAATAGTATATCCAGAGAAAATGTCCTTCAAATAGGAAAGAGAAATAAAGGAGCAATAAACCATACAAACATATAGAAATTAAACAATAAGCTCCTAAATGACTAGTGGGTCAATAAAGAATTATGAAGGAAATTTAAAAATTTCTTGAAACAAATAATAAAAGAAACACAATACACCAAAACCTCTTAAATACAGCAAAAGCAGTACTAAAAAATAAAGTTTGTAGCTATAACAGCCTACATCAAAAGAGTAGAAAAATCTTAAATAAATAACCCACTGATGCATCTTAATGAGCTAGAAAAGCAAGAGCAAACTTAAAACTCAAATTGGAAGAAAATAAATAATCAGAGCAGAAATAAATAAAATTGAAATGAAAAAAGCAATACAAAAGATCAATGAAATGAAAAGTTGGTTTTTTGAAAAGATAAACAAAATTGACAAACATTTAGCCAGACTAAGAAAAAGAGGGAAGACCCCAAATAAATAAAATCTGAGATGAAAATGGAGACAACATAACTGATTGTACAGAAATTCAAAGGTCCATTAGAGGCTACAATGAGCCATTATATGCCAATAAATTGGAAAACCTAGAAGAAATGAAGACATTCCTAGACACATACAACTTAACAAGATTGAACCTGAAGAAATTCAAAACATGAACAGACCAGTAACAAGTGATGAGATCAAAGTCATAATAAAAGATCTCTCAGCAAAGAAGAGCTCATGACCAGATGCCTTCAGTGCTGAATTTTACAAAATATTTAAGAACTAATTCCAATCATATTCAAACAATTCTGAAAAATATAAGAGGAGGAAATACTTCCAAACTCATTCTATGAGGCTGGTATTTCCCTCATACCAAAGCCAGACAAAGATACATCAAAAAAGAAAACCACAGGCCAATATCCCTGATAAATATTGATACAAAAATCCTCAACAAAATACTTGCAAACTGAATTCAGCAACACATTAAAAAGATCATTCATTGTGACCAAGAGGGATTTACCCCTAGGATTCAAAGATGGTTCAACATAGGCAAATCAATCAATGTGATACATCATATGAACAGAATGAAGGATAAAAACTATATGATCATTTCAATTAATGTGAATAAGGGTTGATAAATTTCAACATCCCTTTATGTTAAAAACCCTCAAAAACCTAGGTATTAAGGAATATACCTCAATACAATAGAAGTCATATACAACCAACCAACAGCTAGTATTACACTGAGTAGAGAAAAATTGACACCATTTTCTCTAAGATCTGGAACATGACATAGATGCCCACCCTCACCACTGTTATTCAACACAACTGGAAGCTCTAGCCAGAGCAATCAGATGAGAGAAAGAAATAAAGGGTACCCAAATTAGAAAGGAAGAAGTCAAATTATTTTGGTTGCAGATGATATGATCCTATATTTGGAAAAACCTCAAGACTTTATCACAAACTATTAGAAATGATAAATTTCAGTAAAGTTGCAGAATACAAAATTAATACTCAATGATCAGTAGTGTTTCTATATGCCAACAGCAGACAATCTGAAAAAGAAATCTAGAAAGTAATCCCATTTACCACAGCTACAAATAAAATGAAATCCACAGAAACTGTATATTTCACAAAAATGTGAAAGATATCTATAATAAAATAAAATACATATAAATTATGTATTTTACAAAAATATCTACAACAAGAACAATAAAATACTGATGAAAGAATTGAAGAGGACACAAAAAATGGAAAGCTATTCCATGTTCATGGGCTGGAATAATCAATATAGTTAAAATGTCCATACTACGCAAAGCAATCTACAGATTCAATGTAATCTCTGTCAAAATACCAATGACTTTCCTCACAAAAATAGGAAAAACAATTCTAAAATGTATATGGAACCACAAAAGATCCAGAGTAGCCCAAGCTATACTGAGCAAAAAGAACAAAAGTAAAAGAATCACATTATCTGATTTCAAATTATACTACAGAGTTTTAATAACCAAACAGCATGGTACTGCTATAAAAACAGATACATGGACCAATGAAACAGAATAGAGAACCCAGAAACAAATCCATATATCTACAGTAAACTTTTTTTTGGCAAGGAAGTCAAGAACATACATTGGCAGAAAGTACAGGCTCTTCAATAAATGGTGCTGGAACAACTGGATATCCATATGTAGAAGAATGAAACTAGACCCCTATCTTTCACCATATACAAAAACCAAATCACAATGGAGTAAAGACTAAAATCTAAGATCTCAAACTATAAAACTACTACAAGAAAACATTGAGGAAACTCTTCAGGACATGAGACTAGGCAAAGATTTCTTGAATAATACCCTACAAGCACAGGCAACCAAAGCAAAGATAAACAAATAAGATCACATCAAGTTAAAAAGCTTCTGCACAGCAAAGGAAACAATCAAAAAAGTGAAGAAACAACTCAATGAATGGGAGACAATATTTGCAAATTATCCATCTGACAGGTATTAATAACCAGAATACAGAAGGAGCTCAAACAACTCTCTAGGAAGAAATCTAATAATCCAATTAAAAATGGAAAAAAGATCTGAATAGACACTTCTCAAAAGAAATCGTATCCCAATGGCCAACATGTATATGAAAAGATACTCAATATCACTGACCATCAGAGAAAAACAAATCAAAAATACAATGAGATATCATGTCACCCCAGTTAAAATGTCTTTTATCCAAACGTCAGGCAATAGATGTTTGCAATGATGTGGAAAAAAGGGAGCACGTGTACACTGTTGGTAAGAATATAACCACTAGAGAGAAGAAATTGGAGGTTCCTCAAAAAAACTAAAAATAGAACTACCATATGAGTTAGCAATCCCACTGTGAGATACATACCCAAGAGAAAGGAATTCGGCATTTCAAAGAGATATTTGCACTCTCATGTTTATTGCAGCACCATTCACAATGGCCAAGGTTTGGAAGTAACCTGTGTGCCCATCAACAGACAAATGTATAAAAAAAGTGGGGTACATCTACACAAGGGAGTACTATTCAGCCATAAAAAAGAATGAAATCCTGTCATCTACGACAAAAATGGATGCAAAGGAGGTCATTATACTAGATGAAATAAGCCAGGAATGGAAGGACAAACTTCTCATGTTCTCACTTATTTGTGGGATCTAAAAATTAAAACATGAGGCCAACAAACGTGAAAAAATGCTCATCATCACTGGTCATTAGAGAAATGCAAATCAAAAGTACATTGATATACAATCTCATGCCAGTTAGAATGGCAATCATTAAAAAATCTGGACACAACAGATGCTGGAGAGGATGTGGAGAAATATGAACACTTTTGCACAGTAGGTGGGAGTGTAAATTACTTCAACCATTGTGGAAGACAGTGTGGCAATTCCTCAATGACCTAGAAATAGAAATTCCATTTGACCTAGCAATCCCATTACTGGGTATATATCCAAAGGATTATAAATTGTTCTACTATAAGGACACATGCACACGAATGTTCATTGCAGCACAGTTTACAATAGCAAAGACCTGGAACCAATCCAAATGCCCATTAGTGATAGACTGGACAGGGAATATGTGCACATAACACACCATGGAATATTATGCATCCATCAAAAATGATGAGTTCATGTCCTTTGTAGGGACATGGATGAACCTGGAAACCATCGTTCTCAGCAAACTGACACAAGAACAGAAAATCAAACACCACATGTTCTCACTCATAGGCGGGTGTTGAACAATGTGAACACATGGACAGAGGGAGGGGAGCATCACACACTGGGGTCTGTTAGGGGGAAATAGGGGAGGGACAGCGGTGGGTGGGGAGTTGGGGAGAGATAGCATGGGGAGAAATGCCAGATATAGGCGAAGGGAAGGAAGGCAGCAAATCACGCTGCCCTGTGTGTACCTATGCAACAATCTTGCATGTTCTTCACATGTACCCCAAAACCTAAAATGCAATAAAAAAAAGAAAAAGTATTAAAACAATTGTACTAATTAATATAGGGCATAGAACAATTACCAGAGACTGGGAAGAATAATAGGATCGTGGGAAGGTGATAGTTAATGGGTACAAAAATATAATTAGATAGAATGAATAAGACCTAGTATTTGATGGCAGGGTGTGGTGACTCAGGCCTGTAGACCCAGAACTTTGGGAGGCCAAAGTGGGCAAATCACTTGAGCCCAGGAGTTCGAGACCAGCCTGGGCCACATGGGAAAACTCCATCTCTACCAAAAAATAGAAAAATTATCTGGGCATGGTGGCACATGCCTGTAGTCCCAGCTACTTAGGGGACTAAGTTGGGAGGATCACTTGAACCCAGGAAGTGAAGCTTGCAGTAAACTGAGACAGTGCCACTGTACTCCCACCTGAGTGACAGAACGAAACCCTGTTTCTCTCTCTATATATACATATACATAATATATATTATATATAATTATATTTTATATTATATATTATACATATATATACATATTATATATATTATATATATAGTATTTCACAGCACAACAGAGTGACTATAGTCAACAATAATTTATTATACATTAAAAAAAATAAGAGTGTAATTGGATTGTTTGTAACAAAGAAATAATAAATGCTTGAAGAGACAGATATCCCATTTACCCTGATGTGATTATTATGGATTGTATGCATGTATCAAAATATCTCATGTACCCCATAAATGTATATACCTGCTATATACCCACAAAAATTAAAAATTAAAAAAAAAACAGAGTATTGGATTGGGCCTAGAGTGTACATACAGAGTTTGTGCTTATTGTGCATAGAGTTTCCATCTTTATTAATCAAGTTTTGTTTTCCTTTCTTTAGAGTTATCAATATACCCTAAGTAATTTATTTGTAACTGCATAGTTTGTTGATAAAAAGTTCCCTACAATTTTCCTTATTTTCAAATATTACCAGTGGCAGTAAGTTAACACCGTCATAGGAGCAAAGCTACAAAAATGTTAGTCTGGCTACACAGTAAAAACTCACTTGATGTGTGTTTAGTGCTTACAAATCCCCAGATATATGAGATACGTTATTGCATATCATCTGACCAATAATTTTGCAGAGCAAATATTGTAAATCTCAAATATTACAATACTCATGAGTGTAGATAAGTACTAAAAACTGAAGCTCACAGAGGTTTGCTCACAAATTAGGGCAAATACAGTTGCTGAGGTCCCACCCCGCAGACTCAAGACCCTATTGCCCTTTCTACCGTGTAGAAGCTGAGTCTCTTGAAGGGAAGTTTGGAATCGTCAGAGGTCTATGTTAGGCCTGGGTAGATATAAGGGTACTCTGATGAAGCCTCTGGTAGAGACATCCTATGAAATGTCTGTGGCCTTCATCTCTGGGTATTATCTGTCTAAGCATTTCTTGAGCTCAGGGAGTTGCAATGGCTTAAGGCTGGAAGCACCAAGTCACTGACCTGAAAAGGCAGGGGCAGGAGACCCTCTGACTTGCATGTATGCTGTAGAATGGCCAGGAATTATTCCATCACGTGACACCACTTTACAATATCTTCCTTTGTTATGTGTTCCTGAAAAATGCTTTAGAACGATATCCTCTTCACTATTAAAGACATCTCAGTAATTGACTCCTTAATTCAATAAATGAAAGCATCATTATTTTGAGGTCTGAGAATGGGTTTGAGGATGGGAGGGTGAGGTATCATTTCTGGTTGAATTTCCTGAGAATAAGAACACTGGACTTTAAACAATATATGACTTTTTCCCCAAAACTTAAGTCATGTCTATTATATTTAGTGTCACATATATTTTAATTATTATGTAAGAAATATTGTGTTAGATGTCAAAGGATATAAAGATGAATAAGAGATCATTTCTCCCCTCAAGGAATCACAAATCCAATGAAAAGATGAAACTCATCTTTCTAGAATTTTCCCTGTGTTTACCTCCTTTAAAAGAGTATACTGAATTTTATACAACTTCTCCTTAATGACTGAGGGCCATCACTCTGAGCCAGCTGCTGTGCTAGGCCACAACAATAAGCACAGTTGCAGCTAGAAATGAGTGTGACAGGAGCTCAGGGCTACTGGTTATAGGAGTTAACCAAGAACCACCTTCTCCCATCTCAAATGGGGCGGATGAGGAACTAGACAGATAACAGATATAAATACCCCTGATGTCAGTTTGCTTTCTGGTCTTTTCCCTTTCTCCTCCCATCCTATATACAAACCAAAGACCTACTTTATGACTAACGTGCTTTGAACCAGCACAAAACTGCCATTAGCCATCACTGAGGTACAAGTAGCAACAGCTGAAGACCTTTCCTGTTTGGCACCCTGCAGAGTGTCCAGGGCTGACCTAAATGTTATTCCTTATTGCTGGGTCTCCTCTAACGTCAGTGTCAGCTACCCACCTCACTTTCATGACTTGAATTTCGACACCAACTTGCATCACCCCTTCTGCTATTCAGAACTCTCCGTTCTCAAATTACAATGTGTATAAAATGTTCAGCACAGTGCCTGACACAGAGCAGGCACTCAATAAGTGCTAAAGCCCTTTTCCCTGTATTTTATAGTCCAACCTTCGATCTGACATTTTTCCTTGTCTCTGCGTCTTTTTACAATCAGGTGGATATACATAGGTACTTGTCTTCTTTATGGTCAGCAAACCAACAGATCACAATCCATTACTTTCTATTTGTACATATCTGTGAATAAAGCTTCTTTTTCTTTTACCCCTGCATGAGATACGCATTAGCTTACCTATACCTTAAATAACTCATTTGTAACTGTATGGTTGGATAGCTTAAAGGTTCTTTATTATTTTCATAAATTTTCTCCACCCAGTGGTTCCAATTTAATAAATTCGTCAATTTGGCTGTATCTGTATTTTGTAAATAGTTTATGTTTGGTATAACGAATAATGAATAATTCTGGGTCTGAGTTATGTGATTGTGGATATACCATTTCACCACCATTCTGATGCTGCCTCCTCTCATCTAATGGTAACAACCTAAGAGATAAAAGATTCAAATCTAAAAGGCAAAGCAATTATAAAGTATAGCACATGTAGCATCTAACTATATTTCCACATCTAATGTCATACATGCAATTGGAAAAATGTTCTTTTGTTATTTATAAAATAAACCATTTTATTTTATTTTATTTTATTTTCACTTCCATGTAGGCTCTCATTAAAGCTTGTACACATTAAGATTTTTTCCCATCTTCTGTTCATCTGGAGAAAAGCAAAGTAAATTAATCTTTTGTTTTATCAGGAAATAACCTCCTATTTCTCCCTAAGTTTTGAAATTTTGCAACTTCTCATAAGTATAAAAGAATCTCAGCATTTCACTTTGACCCATTTCAAATTTGCATGGCAGATTTCCAAATGCTGGGAATTGCAAAGTGCCTGTTCTTAGCACATGATATCTACCATCTGCCCTGGCCATCAGAATAGGGTCCAGATAGTTCTCTAATGTAATATTATAAAGTCAAAGCACTCTTGGCATTTATGTAACGTTTTTGCAACATTTTGCAGGTGAAAAATAAATGCTAACTTTTCAAACTGGGGCTCACCTAATTATATGCATGGGAGCACTTTTCTTGTGCTGGGTATTCAACTGTGTATGCTTGTACCTGCTCACTCATCCCCCACACCCACTCCATACAATTTGTCCAACTAAGATTGGATCATGTGAGTGCGGAGAAAGGCTAAAAGTTTGGTACGCATTCAAAATGATATTTTTAAAGTACTTATTCAATATTTATTAGGTGGAGTTGGGGAAAACTTATATTAAGTATGTCTCTCTTTATGTTTAGTTAATAAACAGGGTTAATTCATACACTAAGTGAACATATCACTTTCACTTGCGTCAGTCTTTCATTTCACAATTTTGTGGTTCTCATTAAGGGACAGCATTAGTTATTCATATTCAGGAGAGCAGAGGTAACTCTTACAGATATGGTTACAAAGTTACAAAACAGATTTCAAAGTTCTTTTATTTACTTTCACGTTGTTAAAACATTCCTCACTTTTCCATATTTCTTTTTTCAGTTCAGTTTTCTTTTATGACTTACCAAACCAGGAAAATGCTTGGAAAGCACAGTAACAACTTTTAAACTTAATATTAAAAACAAATCAAACAAATCACTCACTGCCAATAAACACACCTATGTAAAATACTGCTCAGTGTAAGAATTTCTGCTGACAGTGACCTATCAAATTCAGGCAATTCTAAAATAGGATGGTGGTGGTGCTTCCTGTTACACTGCAAAATATTCAATAGAGAGAGTTCAGGGATGCCAGTGATTTTTTGTTATTGTTATAAAAGCATTCAATAAAGATAGTTCAACAATGTCAGCAACTCTTTACAGTTATCTCCTTCCCATCCCACCTTGGGGGCCTTGTAATAAATTTTGCTTGCAAATTGCCTAAGTGTAATATGTGGAAAGCTAAGTTAACAGGTGCCATGTTTCCCATTTATACCACTGATGTTCCAATACAAGGTGCCTGGGGAAACTGCCATCCCTTAATCCAGCTCTGCTTACCCAGATTTATACATGCACCCATCAATCCATCTGTTAGGCATTAAGAATTACAATAGTATAAAGAACAATCCTTTGGTGTACATGTTTAAATGTGAAATGTTAAATATATACTGAAGGATTTGAATCAAGGATCTGGCAAACATCTGGTTCAGCCTTGTCTGGATGTCAGAATGCATCAATCATTTTGGATTTATGTATAATGACAGAAATCAAGTCATGACCCATGTAGTCTCAAAAGGCTACTTAGATGATGATGAAGATAAATAATACTCCCTGAAGTATGGCTGATTCTTCAACCTTATTAAGAATATGCATTACTGACATTTTAAATATCTTAAGTCAGTGATTTTGGCCACCTGGGAAAAACAATATTGCAGCCTGAATTTAGGTTATTTCAACAGAGCCAGTTCAATCTTAAATCATTATTTCTAATGCATTCCAGCAATGCTTTTTTTTTTTTTGTAAAGTGACATTACACAACACTTCCAGAAACCACAGAATGTGACATAACAACCAATTACTTGTACAGTTTGCAAAACAAGTAAACCTCTCAGCAGTTGGGAGCTTGGCTGAGAGGCCTAGGCTTGCCCCTGGCATGGTACCTTGCTCTTCTTCATGAGTTCACATTGCTTTCTAGCCTGCTAATGCACTGGCCTTATGAACACAGATTCCCTAAATGCTTTCCAAGAGTCTGATATCACATTCAGAGTTAACACATTTTTTCCCCTTGCTATAATTCTGCAGTTTTTTTCAGTCATTCATACCCAACCAATTGGTGTCAACAGGCATCTTCACATATGAATGTTAATAACGTATTATTAAAGAGTTCCTGGTAGTTTGTTTTGTGGGCAGAGTTGATGAGGGGTGACTACAGGAAGGGAATCCAAAGGAAAAAGATTTCAACTATACTGGAATCTGACCTCTGGAAAGCAGTCAAAGAGAGCCAGACAAACTCCTTCTCTCAAAGAGAGAACAGACAAAGGAGCCAGGCAAACTCCTTTTGAATAAGACGGTGTGTATTACAGCTAGGAAGAGCCAACAGAGTAGATTTCACTGTGACCAGCCCAGCTAACAGCAGTTGAAAATATTAGTCATGAAAATACAGATGCCCACTGTATGGGTTACCCTCATATTTTCTCAGTCACTATTTGAGAAACAGAGCTTCTCTTGGTAATTGAGAAAGATCAAAAAGGGAACTGAATTTTCATTGGCAAAAAGACTACATAAATAGAAGTAACATCTCTATTAGTGTCTCACTTGTCATCAGCTAGAAAGGTCAGGGTTTTTTTTTGCAAAAAGCTTAGGAACAGGATTTGGGTACTTTCTAAAAAAGTAAAGCAAAAGCAGACTTCATGGCTCCTAGGAAGTTTACATCCGTGAATTCCCTGTAATATAAACTTGATTCTTTTCCTCTATAAGAATTTGTTTCAAAAATTTAGTATGGTAACTAACTAATTCTCATAAATTGTCCTCAGTATTTTTCTCACAGACTTTCATATGATTTCCAAAATAAATCAATAGCATTATGATCTGTGCCTTCTACTTCTGTACAATACTTTGCTCCATAAACATAATATGATGAACATTTATGTACCACTACCTTTATTTACTCACTTCATCAATATCATCAACAAAAGGTACTTGATGCACAGTTGCAAATAAATATTAAGCTTTACATTTTGTAATAAATATTTCTGAGTAATAAAAAATGTTCTGAGTGATCAAAACATTTGATGGTATTTGATGACTGTATTTGAAGTAATGCATGTTTACATTTTTCAAAACATGGTATACACGATAAACATATATGGGATCTAATTAAACTTAAGAGCTTCTGCATAGCAGAAGAGACTATCATTAGAGTGAACTGGCAACCAACAGAATGGGAAAAAATTTTTGCAATCTACCCATATGACAAAGGGCTAATAATCATAATCCACAAAGAACTTAAACAAACTTACAAGAAAAAAACAACCCCATCAAAAAGTGGGCCAAGGATATGAACAGACAGTTCTCAAAAGGAGACATTTATACAGCCAAAAAACATATGAAAAAAAGCTCATCGTCACCGGTCATTAGAGAAATGCTAATCAAAACCACATTGAGATACTATGTCATGCCAGTTAGAATGGTGATCATTAAAAAATTAGGAGACAACAGATGCTGGAGAGGACATGGAGAAATAGGAATACTTTTACACTGTTGGTGGGAGTGTAAATTAGTTCAATCATTGTGGAAGACAGGGTGGCAATTCCTCAAGGACCTAGACCTAGAAATACCATTTGACCCAGCAATCCCATTACTGGGTATATACCCAAAGGATTATAAAACATTTAACTATAAAGTCACATGCACACGCATGTTTATTGCTGCATTCTTAACAATAGCAAAGACTCAGAACCAATGCAAATGCCCATCAAAGATAGACTGAATAAAGAAAATGTGACACATATACACCATGGAATACTATGCAGCCACAAAAAGGATGAGTTCATGTCCTTTGCAGGCACATGGATGAAGCTGGAAACCATCATTCTCAGCAAATTGACACAAGAACAGAAAAGCAAACACTGCATGTTCTCACTCACAAGTGGGTGTTGAACAATGAGAACACATAGACACAGGGAGGGGAACGTCACACATCAGGGCCTGTTGGGGGGTGCAGGGACTAGGGGAGGGGTAACGAGGTTGGGGGATTGGAGAGGGCTAACATTAAGAAAAATACTTAATGTAGATGATGGGGGGATGGATGCAGCAAACCACAATGGCATGTGTATACCTATGTAACAAACCTGCACATTCTGCACATGTATTCCAGAACTTAAAGTATAATAAAAAATCAAATAAAAATTAAATTTGAGTGTTATATTTGTGTGATAACAAATTTAGACTAGTTGATAACAGAATACATACCTTAATAAATTTTACTGTTTACCAGTCCATCTTCAAAAGTTCGTCATATTAACTACAGTCAGACATTGGTTCCCAAAGTTCATTATATTTATTACAGGCAAAAACAGGTTGCAGGAAGTCCATTGTATTTATACAATTAAAAGCGGCTCAACCTTTTATGGGCTACAAGGTTTCTTTTAGGATGGTGAAAATGTTCCAAAATGAGATTATAATGGTTGTATACCCGGAACATAAATGAAAAATTTTATACTGCTGAATTGTACACTTTAAATGAGTGAATGTTATGGTATGTAAATTATATCCCAATAAAGCTATTTTTTAAATGGGTCAATCAAGGACACTAAGAGTTGTTTATTTGAAATGTTTAAAAAAAAAAACCTGACAAACCAATAGCTAGATTAACTAAGAAAAACTCAAATAAATCAAATCAGAAATGAAAGAGGAGGGATTATAACTGATGCCAGAGAAATTAAAGGATAAGAGACTACTATGAAAAATTATATGCCAACAAATTAGATAACCCAAAAGAAATGGATTAATTCCTAGAAATATACAACCTACCAAGACTGAACCATAAATAGAAAGTCTAAACAGACCTATAAGTAGTAAGAAGATCAAATCAGTGATCAAAATTGTCCCACTAAGAAAAGTCAAAGGTGAGATGGTTTCACTAGTGTATTTTAGCACACATTTTAAGAATTACTGCCAATTCTTCTCAAACTCTTCCAAAAAATGAAGAGGATAGAATACTTCCAAACTCATTTTGAGGCCAGCATTCCTCCCATTGCTAAATGAGAAAAAGATGCTATAAGAAAGGAAAATGACAGGCCAATATCCCTGATGGGAATCCTCACTTCCAAGGAGCATATGCCAAAGTCCTCAACAAAACATAAGCAAACCACATTCAATAGCACATCAAAAGGATTATATACCATGACCAAGTAGGATTTAACCTGGAGATGCAAAGAGGCCTCAACATATAAAACACAATCAATGTGATACACATTACAGAATGAAGGATAAAAATCACACAATCATCTCAATAGAAACAGAAAAAGCATATGACAAAATTCAACCGTTTCATAATAAAAAGCACTCAACTAACTAGAAATAGAAAAAAATTACCTTACCATAATAATGACCACATATGAAATGGGCCACATAGCCCACTGGTAGCATTTCACTCAATGGTGAAAAACTGGAAGTCTTTCCTCTAAGATCCAGAACGAGGCAAGGATGCTCACTCTTGCCACTTCTACTCAATAGAGTACTGAAAGCCCTAACAAGAGCCATTAAGCAAGAAAAAGAAATAAAAGCCATCCATATTAGAAAGGAAGAAGTAAAATTATCTGTGTTCACAGATTATATAACCTTATACAGTATACAGAAAACACTTAAATTCTACTAATTTTTGAATAAAAATCTATTGGAATAAATGAACCCAGTAAAGTTATAGGATGCAAAATCAGTGCTCAAAAATCAGTTGTATCACTATACATATGAACAATTGAACAATTCAAAAAAGAAATTAAGAAAGTGAACAATGAACAATTCAAAAAAGAAATTAAGAAAACAATCTTATTCATGATAGCATCAAAAAAATAAAACTTAGAAATAAACTTAACCAAGAAAGCAAAAGACTTATATACTAAAAACTACAAAAGATTGCTGAAAGACAGAGGACACAAATAAATGGGGAAAAAAAATCCTATGGCATGGGTTGGAAGATTTAATATTGTTAAAATGTCCACTGAAACAAAGAAAATCCTGTCATAGACTATAATGTGGATGAACCTTGAAAGTATTACGCTAAGTGAAATAGGTACATCACAGAAGCACAAATACTGCATGATGCCACTTATATGAAGTTATCTAAAATAGTCAAACTTGTGGAAGCAGAGAGTACAATAGTGGTTGCCAGAGGCTGGAGGGAAAGGAAAATAGGAAGCTACTGTTCAATGAGTATAGAATTTCAGTCATGTAAAATGAAAAAGTTCTAGACATCTGCTGTACAACATTGTGATTACAAATAATTTGTACTACATACTTAAACATCCATTAAGAAGGTAGATCAGCCAGGCACCGTGGCTTATGCCTGTAATCCCAGCACTTCTGGAGGCCAAGGCGTGTAGATCACCTGAGGCCAGGAGTTGAAGACCACGCTGGATAACACGGTGAAACCCTGTCTCTACTAAAATACCAAAAATAAGCCGTGCATGGTGGCAGGTGCCTGTAGTCCCAGCTACTCCAGAGGTTGAGGCACAAAAATTGCTTGAGCCCCAGAGGCGGAGGTTGCAATGAACTGAGATTGTGGCACTGCACTCCAGCTTGGGCTACAGAGTGAGACTCTGTCTCAAACAAACAAAAAATATTTACACATTTCTTTCCACCATAATGACAAATAAAAGTGTCAGCTGTCCTAGGAATTTAGGATATCAAAGGTGGGGCAACAGGGCATGTGGTGCTTTTCTTAGATTACTTTGACAATGAAAACTTCTGTCTTTGTTGCTGCTGGAATAGTATTTATTGAAAAGCAGCCTCTCCACCCTCCTCACCCATCAGGAATCTGTGGTTAGCTTGACAGCATACAGAGAGCCATATCAGAGTTACTATGGGAAGACTATTGTGTCATCAGAAATGCAAAAACACTGGATACAATCGGTTTCTCTTGATAGTTCCAGAAGAAAAGCCCACAGATTGGACAGGCTGCCTGCTGAAAGGGTTGTCACTACACAGATCATGCCCTGAACCCTGGAATAAAAGTATGGCTATCTGTGTGACCAGGACTGAACAACTCTGAGGCTCTTTTTCTTAACTCTTGGATTCCCGTAAGAAACTCACACTACTGCCTTACCTGTGATTTGGACCTCAAGCTGAAGTGCAAACAGTCTGCCTACTTTCCCCATAAACATTTCCCCAAAATAAAGGGCTTCTCGTTCAGCACTTTCTCACTTGTGTTCTCTCTTTCTCTGTCTTCCTTTCCCTCCCTCCTTGCCCTGCTCATCATCAGCTGGGTCCCAATCCAGTCTCTACATTTACATTCAATGACTAAGGACCCACCAGCAGCACCTAAGAGCCACTAGGCTGGTACAAACATTTTCCCTGCCAGTTACATGTGGAGGGCAAGGGAGGAGCCTCCCATTTCCAATGAGGGTATGTTAGGTACAATCAGAACGATGTAGGATATGGACTCTGGAGCCTTGTTACATACAAAATGTGGTCTGAGGACCAGCAACAAGGAAGGCATCATGTGAGAACTTGCTAAATATGCAGAACCTTAGATCCCACCCCAGAACTACTGAATCAGAATCTGCATTTTAACAAGATCTCTTGATGATCTGAATGTACATTAAAGTTTGAGGAGCCTTGGTATAAAATTTGAATATATTTTGAGACAAGACTGTGGAATTTGGTGGGGATGGGGAAGTGGTAGAATTCTTATGTACAGAGCTATTTACAGAGTAAATAAACAACATTCAGCAAATACTGAATGAATAATTTACTTTCTTTAAAATAAGAGGAATAAATAAATCCAGTTACTATATGTATAGGGCCTTGAGACATCAGTGAGCTTAATGAACCTTCAGCAATAGGGCTTAAATACATATTTTTATTCTTTGTATTTTAATACATTGGCTTGCATAAGAGCTTTAAATTGTGTCAGTAACAAGTAGTATGTTTTCACAACTGAATTAATAGTAAGCAATAATGCCCCCCAAGGAA
This sequence comes from Cebus imitator, assembly GCF_001604975.1. NCBI lineage: Eukaryota > Metazoa > Chordata > Mammalia > Primates > Cebidae > Cebus > Cebus imitator. The sequence goes on along the minus strand of NW_016107411.1, from coordinate 494,126 downwards.
GGGGAGCAAGGCATAAGTAAACAAAATGTATGTGTCTAGCATACATTTTAACAGGTGAATCTAGCATAACATGCTGGAAACTTCAGTTCCGGGGCCTGTACACTCTCGTTCCAAAAACCAGGAACTAACTTTGTATTAAAAATTTTGTTCTCCTTTCTTACAGACAGACTCAAAAATTATACAATCTTAAAACTTCACAAAACTTGGAACCATGCCTGATCGAATTAATTATGAAAACCCTTCTTAAGTTTGACACATACTATATATATGTGTGTGTGTGTGTATAAAAATATATATTTTTTTTTCTTTTTTTCTTTTCTTTTTTTTTTTTGAGACAGACTCTTACTCTGCTGCCCAGGCTAGAGTGCAGTGGCATGATCTCGGCTCACTGAAACCTCCACCTCCTGGGTTCAAGCAATCCTCCCACCTCAGCCTCCCAAGTAGCTGGGAGTACAGGTGCTGCCACCTCACCAGGCTAAGTTTTGTATTTTCAGTAGAAATGAGGTTTTGTCATGTTGCCAGGGCTGGTCTCAAAACTCCTGACCTCAGATGATCTCCCCACATCGGCCTCCCAAAGTGCTGGGATTACAGGCACGAGCCACCGCACCTGGCCGACATATACAATATTTTAAAACCCTTTCAATACACTAGGAAACATTTAGAATTATAACACTACCATTCAATCTACAAATGAAAATAACTTAATTGACACATGACCTAGGAATAATTCTGCTCCTGTGTAAGAAAAACTGTAATGACATGGTTCATACCTTACTCTCCTTTCAATGTTATCATTTAACATGATTAAATTTAACAAATATATCGTTTGTTCACATCTCTCTCTTCCCTTCTTCTTTTCCTCCGATTTTAACTTAGAAACATAATTATTACAGAGATAGGGAGATAACTAGCAGAAATATCCAAAAATGCTCCTCAGGAATTTTTGTTTGTTTTATTATTTTCCTCAGGTTTGAAACTCATTCCTACTTGTATTTTTTAAAGAATGCAAAAGGTAAAACAAGTAAACACACACACACACAGAGACACATAGACACACACGCATATAAAAAAGAAAAATTTTGGTGACATTTTAGTGACTAGTATTCCAAACTATTTAGGTAAGATTTTTTTAACAGTATGGTTTTGAGAGTTACGTGTGAGTGCATGTATGAGTATGTATATATAACTATATGAGAGACGGATCTAGAAATTCCTGTCTTACTCACCAAACTTCTGATACACCTTTCATACAGATAAAGGAGCTCTGCCTCAGCATGAGCTAGAATGTATTCTGTAGGTATGGTTTTCAATACAAACAATCTGCCAATGCTGGACATTCCATGTGTTTCTGATTTTCCATTTACAAATGAAGCTGCTATGGATGTCCTTATGCATGATCCCTCTTGTACTTTCCTCATTTTGTCCTGAGGACAAATCCCTGTAATGAAAATTGCTGGATAAAATTTTGAAACACAATACCAGTGTGCCTTCTGAAGAGTTTCATCAATTTGTAGTACAATCAAAAGGCAATTGCACTTTAAAAACATCATTTGCTAACCTGAGAGATTAAAAAAAGTCCATTATTGTTTATATGCTTATTTTAAAAATTTTTAAAGTAAAATACACAAACAAAATAGCACACAGCTTAATGAGTTATTACAAAGCAAACACCTCCATGTTCTACCTGTTGCACCCTGTACTAGGTCAAGATACAGAATATTGACTGGAAGGGATGTGAGGGAGTCTCCATTCTCTTGAAAACTAACCCCCAACCTGACATTTATCACCATAGACTGATTTTGTAAATTATTTCTTTGGCTCAACATTCTATGCATGAGATTCACCCATGCTATTCCTTGTATCTGTAGTTTATTAATTTTTGTTGCTGTGTGGTAATCAATTATATGAATATACCACAGTTATTTTGCCATTTTCTTGTTTACTAAGTATTACTAAGTGCAGTTTATATATGTGGGTGCTGCTGCTTCAATCATTCAAAACCTTAAACTTTTATATCTTTAAATTAATCAATATTTTCTCTATGATTATATTACTGGTGTCCTACTTTTAAAAGACTTTTCCTACCCCAAGATTATGAAATATTTACTTATATTTTCTACCACCATGTTTGTTTCCGTTTGTTACATGTATAGCTTTACTTCATTTGGAGTGTATTACAATATAAGGAGTATGTATGCATATGTGTACATACATACATATCTAAATGTGTATTTACATGTATATATACATGTGAACAGGTACACCTGAGCCTGTTTCTGGAAATTCCATCCTTTTTTTAAAAACATGCTAATATATACTTCAATTGGTAATATAAGCACAAGGTGCAAAATTCAAATGAAATAACAGGGTGTATAAAGATAATAAGGTTTTTCCCACGTCTTCCATCAGACACAAAGTTGCTCTCCCTAGGCTCATCATGGTTTCTAGTCACATGTCTATCCCAAAAGTACTCTCTGCATATAAAAATGTACACATGAACTCTTACATTTTTATTAACATGGCTTTATATAACATTCCATAACAGTTCTAGATGTGCATTTTCATATAAATCAATACATTTGTAGTATCTCACTCTTTGTAATATCTGCACAGAATTTCATTGTATGGATTTAGTAAAAAGTACCACCTGATGGGCTAAAATATTATGTATAATCTTTTGCTACTGCAGCTAATACTGAAATGAATATCCATTGAATGAATAATTGGGTACATGTGTGAGTACAAAATATTTATAGAATAAATTCTTAAAAATTCAATTCAAGATCAACTGTATGTGTTTTGTTTTTGTTTCTTTTTGTTTTTGACATGGAGTGTTGCCCAGGCTGGAATGCAGTGGTGTAATCTTGGCTCACTGCAACCTCCACCTCCCTTCCAGGTTCAAGCAATTCTCATGCCACAACCTCCCAAGTAGCCAAGAACACAGACACTCACCACCATGCATGGCTAATTTTTTTGAATTTTTAGGTGAGACAGGGTTTTACCATGTTGGCCAGGCTGCGCTTGAACTCCTGACCTCAGGTGATCCACCCACCTTGGCCTCCCAAACTACTGCGATTATAGGCATGAGCCATGGTGTTCAGCCAAAGTGCGTGTTTAATTTAATTTAATTTAATTTATTTTTGAGATGGAGTTTTGCTCTTATTGCCCAGGCTGGAGTGCAAAGGTGGGATCTTAGTTCACTGCAACCTCTGCCTCCCGGGTTCAAGCGATTCTCCTGCTTCAGCCTCCTGAGTAGCTGGGATTACAAGCATGCACTATCACACCCAGATAATTTTGTATTTTTAGTAGAGATGGAGTTTCTCTGTGTTGGTCAGACTAGTCTCAAACTCCTGACCTCAGGTGATCCACCTGCCTCAGCCTCCCAAAGTGCTAGGATTACAGGAGTGAGCCACTATGCCCAGCCATGAATGTGTATTTTTAAATTAAACTTTTTATTTTGAAATAATCCTATCTTCACATGTAGTTAGAAGAAACAATAGAGGCATATAGTGTAATCGCTGCCCAGTTTTCCCCAATGGTAGCAACTTACAAAACTATAGCACAATAGCACCCAGGATATTGACAATGATACAGCTAAGATAGAGAATATTTCTATCACTTTGAGAATCTCTCATTTTGCCTTTTCATAGCCATATCCACTTATCTTTTTCCCCATGTTCTTCTTAGCTTCTGGCAACCATTCATCTATTCTCCATTTCCATAATTTAGTCATTTCAAGATGTTATATAAGTGGAATCATACAGCATAGAACTTTTGGAGATTGGTGTTTTTCATTCAGCATAATATTCTGGAGAGTCATCCAGGTTGTTGTATATATCAATAATTCTTTCCTTTTTGTTTTTTTCTTTTTCCATAAGTTATTGGGGGTCCAGGTGGTATTTGGTTACATGAGTAAGTTCTTTAGTGGTGCTTTGTGAGATTTTGGTGCATCCATCACCCTAGAAGTTTACACTGCACCATATTTGTTATTTTTTACCCCTCACTGCACTCCCACTCTTCCTCCAAGTCCTCAAAGTCCATTGTATCATTCTTATGCCTCTGTGTCCTCATAGCTTAGCTCTCATATATTGGTGAGAACACACGATGTTTGGTTTTCCATTCCTGAGTTACCTCACTTAGAATAATAGTCTCCAATCTCATCCAGGTCACTGAAAATGCTGTTGATTTATTCCTTTTTATGGCTGCATAGTATTCCATTGTGTGTGTCTATATACATATATATGTATATATGTGTGTGTGTGTGTATATATATACACATACATATTTATATAAAATGATTTCTTTATCCACGTATTGACTGATGGATATTTGGGTTAGTTCCATGATTTTGCAATTAAGAATTGTGCTGCAATAAACATGCATGTGTAAATGTCTTTTTCAAATAATGACTTCTTTTCCTCTGGGTAGATATGCAGTAGTGGCATTGCTGGATCAAATGGTTTGGTTCTTTAAGGAATCTCCACACTGTTTTCCATAGCAACTATACTAGTTTACATTCCCACCAGCATTGTAGAAGTATTCCCTGTCACTGTATCCATGCCAACATCTACTGTTTTTTATATTATTTGTTTGATTATGGTCATTCTTGCAGGAGTAAGGTGGTATCCCATTGTGGTTTTGATTTGCATTTCCCTGCTCATTAGTGATGTTGAACATTTCTTCATGTTTGTTGTCTGCTTGTATATCTTCTTTTGAGAATTGTCTATTCATGTCCTTAGCCCACTTTCTTATGGGATTGATTGTTTTTCTCTTACTGTTTGGAGTTTGTTGTAGATTCTGGATATTAGTCCTTTGTCGGATGTACAGATTGTGAAAATTTTCTCCCACTTTGTGGGTTGTTTGTTTACACTGCTGACTGTTCCTTTTGCCATGCAAAAGCTTTTTAGTTTAATTAGGTCCCAGCTATTTATCTTTGTTTATATTGCATTTTCTTTTGGGTTTTGGTAATGAAATCCTTGCCTAAGCCAATGTCTAGAAGGATTTTTCCAATGTTATCTTCTAGAACTTTTATAGTTTCAGGTCTTAGGTTTAAGTCCGTAATCCATCTTGCATTGATTTTTGTACAAGATGAGAGATGAGGATCCAATTTCATTCTCCTACATGTGGCTAGCCAATTATTCCAGCACCATTTGTTGAAAAAATGTCCTTTCCCTGCTTTATGTTTTTGTTTGCTTTGTCAAAGATCGGTTGGCTGTAAGTATTTGGGTTTATTTCTGGGTTCTCTATCCTGTTCCATTGGTCTATGTCCCTATTTTTGTACCAGTACCATGCTGTTTTGGTGACTGTGGCCTAATAGCATAGTTCGAAATCAGGTAGAGATGCCTCCAGATTTGTTTTTGTTTTTTTTTTTCTAAAAAAAAAGAAAGAAAGAAAAAAGAAAGAACCAAGGAGAGGAAGAAAGAGAATGAGGGAGAGGGAGAGAGAACGGGGGTGTTGCTTTATTGCCTAGGCTAGAATGCAGTCTAAAAATGGGTATACCTATAATTGTGCTTAATAATAGAGACATGAAAAAAAATCAAGGGAAGAAAATAACAAACAAGCAGCCAACCAATATTTCATTGAAACCTGTAAATAGATGTGATGTGGTACTGATAAGAGTGTATATTTTGTGTATTTAAAGTGGAGAGTTCTATAAATGTTAATTAAGTGTACTTGTTCCGGATCTGAGTTCAAATCCTGGATATCGTTGTTAATTTTCTGTCTCATTGATCTGTCTAATATTGATGTTGAAGTCTCCCACTATTATTGTGTGGGAGTCTAAGTCTCTTTATAAGTCTTACACTGTATATCTGGGTATTTCTGTATTGGGTGCGTATATGTTTAGGGTCTTTAGCTCTTCTTCTTGCATTGATCCTTTTATCATTATGTAATATCCCTCTTTGATTCTTTTGATCTTTGTTGCTTTAAAGTAACTCCTGCATTTTATTTATTTATTTATTTTTGCTCACCATTTGGTTTGTAAATCTTTCTCCATCCCTTTGTTTTGAGTCTTTGTGTATCCTTGCATGTGAGATGGGTCTGGACGCAGCATACCAAGGGGTTTTGGATTTTTTTTGCCTGTCTGTGTCTTTGGATTGGGGGATTTAGGTGATTTAAATTTAGAATTAATAATAATATATGTGAGTTTAATACTGCCATTTAATGTTAGCTGGCTGTTTTGCCTGTTAGTTAATGTAAATTGTTGATTATGTTGATGCTCTTTACTTTTTGGTATTTTTTAGAAAGGCTGATACTGATTGTTCCTTTCTATGTGTAGTGGTTCTTTCAGAAGCTCTTGCAAAGCAGGCCTGGTGGTGATGAAATCTCTGAGTGCTTGCTTTTTCACAAAAGATTTTAGTTTTCCTTCGCTTATGAAGCTTAGTTTGGCTGGATGTAAAATTCTGGGTTGAAAGTTCTTTTCTTTAAGGATGTTGAATATTGGCCCCTACTCTCTTCTAGCTTGTAGGGTTTCTGCTGAGAGATCTGCTGTGAGTCTGATAGGCTTCCCTTTATGGGTAACCTGACCTTTCTCTCTAGCTGCCCTTAGTATTTTCTCTTTCATTTCAACCCTGGTGAATCTGGCGATCATGTGCCTTGAGGTTGGTCTTCTTGAGGAATATCTTCGTGGTGTTCTCTGTATTACCTGGAGTTGAATATTGTCCCGCCATGCTAGGTTGGGAAGGTTTTCCTGAATAATATCCTGAAGCATATTTTCCAGCTTGGATTGATTCTCTTTGTCACATTCAGATACACCTATCAGGCGTAGATTAGGTCTTTTCACATAGTCCCATCTTTCTTGGAGAGTTTGCTCATTCCTTTTTATCCTTTTTTCTCTAATCTTGTCTTCTCGTTTTATTTCATTAAGTTGGTCTTTGACTTCTGATATCTTTTCTTCTGCTTGATCGATTCAGCTGTTAAAACTTGTGCATCCTTCGCGAAGTTCTCGTATTGTGTTTTTCAGTTCCATTAATTCACTTATATTCCTCTCTAAATTGTGTATTCTTGTTAACATTTTGTCAAACCTTTTTTCAAAGTTCTTAGTTTCTTTGCATTGGGTTAGAACAAGTTCTTTTAATTCCCAGAAGTTTCTTATCATCCACCTTTTGAAGCCTGCTTCTGTTAATGGAACACATTCATTCTCCATCAGGCCTTAATCTGTTGCTGATGAGGAACTGTGATCCCCTGTAGAGGGAGAGGCATTCTGATTTTGGGTATTCTCAGCCTTTTTAGGCTGTTTCTTCCCTTCTTTATAGATTTATCCATCTGTGGTCTTTATAATTACCATCTTTATAATTGGGTTTCTGAGTGGACGTTCAACTTGTCGATTCCCAGCGCTAAAATCTGAGCAACCCACTGCACTGGCCAAAACAGCAGCATTATGATTGATGGTGCTTTTCTGACTCTGCATCAATAATCGCCACACCAAGGCAGCAGGAAAACCGCTGCACCGGCCACAAGAGTTGTGCTGGCAACCAGTGGTGGTCCTCCCCTGGGAATCCTCTGGTGCATGAGCAACAAAAATTCGTCTGAAAGTGTGGTGTCCTCTCCTTCTCGGCGCTTTCACTGGGAGCTACAATCCCAAGCTGCTAGTGATCAGCCATCTTGGATCTCTCTCCCAGATTTGTTCTTTTTGCTTAGTCTTGCTTTGGCTATGTGGGCTCTTTTTTTGTTCCATATAAATTTTAGAAATTTTTTTTTCTAATTCTGTGAAAATGATGGTAGTATTTTGATGGGAATTGCATTGAATTTGTAGATTGCTTTTGGTAGTGTGGTCATTTTCACAATATTGATTCTACCCATCCATGAGTATGAGATGTGTTTTCATTTGTTAGAGTTGTCTATTATTTCTTTCAGCAGTGTTTTGTAGATTTCCTTGTAGAAGTCTTTCAACTCCTTGGTTAGGTATATACCTAAATATATATATTTTGCAACTATTGTAAAAGGACTTGAGTTCTTGATTTGATTCTCTGCTTGGTCACTACTGGTGTATATTAATCTTGTATCTTGAAACTTCACTGAATTTTTTTTATCAGTTCTAGAAGTTTTCTGGAGGAGTCCTGAGGGTTTTTGAGGTAAACATTTGGGTGGGCTCTGTTAGAGAGAAAGTCTAGGGCTGAAAGCTATTGTTCAGATTCTTTTGTCTCATGTGGTGTTCCCTTGATGTAGTACATTCCCCCTTTTCCTATGATGTGGCTTCCTGTGAGTCAAACTACAGTAATTGTTGTCTCTCTTCTAGGTCTAGACACCCAGTAAGTCTACCTGGTTCCAGGCTGGTATGGGAGTTGTCTGCACAGAGTCCTGTGATGTGAACCATCTATAGGTCTCTCAGCTGTGGATACCAGTGCCTATTCTAGTGGAGGTGACAGGAATGGGGGTTGGGAATGAAATGGACTCTGTGAGGTCCTTAGCTTTAGTGGTTTAATGGTCTATTTTTGTGCTGCTTGGCCTCCTGGCAGGAGCTGGCATTTTCCAGAGAGCAACAGCTGTCATAGTATGCAGAGGAATGGGTGGTGGGTGAGGCTCTGGAATTCCCAAGATTATATGCCCCTTGTCTTCCACTACCAGGGTGGGTAGGGAAGGACCATTAGGTCAGGGTGGGATAGGAGTGTTTGAGCTCAGACTCTCCTTGGGAGGGTCTTGCTGAGGCTGCTTAGAGGGATGGGGGTGACAGTCCCAGGTCACTATAGTTGTGTACTTAGGACGATTACAGCTGCCTCTGCTGAGTCATGCAGGTTGTCAGAGAAGTGGGAAAAGCTAGAAGTCACAGACCTTACCCGGCTCCCACACAAACCAAAGGGCCAGTCTCACTCCCACCATGCCCCACTCAACAGCCCCAAGTCTGTTTCCAGGCAGAGAGCCTAAAACCCTGACCCTGGCTACCTGCCTCCAACTACAAAACAAAAAGGCTTGGCTCTTCCCCTGTCTGTGGAGTCTGCACACTGTATTTGTGCCCTCCTCCGAGTTCCGGCCAGGAGGCTTCTCAATCTGTTCAAATTGTTACAAAGTTGAGCTAGAGATGTCCTTCTCCCTGTGAGGTTTTACCCCCTGCTCCTCTTCTGTTGGATCCCTGTGGTGCCAGGAAGGAATGGCCTGCTAGGGGACCCAGTGAGCTCCCAGGGCCCTTCCTACTGCCTCCTCTACCCATGTATTTCACTCAGCTCTCCAAATTGACTCAGCACCAGGTAAAGTCGGAAACTTCCCCGCAAACAGACCTTCAGCTTCTCCAGTGGGAATGTGTGCTGGGGAGAGGCTGGTCTACCTTTCCCACTTCCATGGTTAGCGCATTCACAGTTTTGTGGGAGTGGCCTGCCGGGTCCTGCAGGAACAGTCCGCTTCCTTCAGAGAGTCTGTGGGTCCTCTTGATAATGCTGGTTTCTTCTTGCAGTTGATCTGGAGCTAAAATTCACGATGCGAGCCCCCGCACATTGCTCCGTCCAGAGATGCAGTCTAGTCCTGCCTCCCATCCACCATGATGATCCTGCTCCTCATTTTCATTGTTGAACACTATTCTATGGTATGTATATACCACAATTTGTTTAAGCATTTGCCCACTGAAAGGCATCACTGTTTTTTCCAATTTTTGATTATTGTAAATAAAGCTGCTATGAATATTTGTGTACAGATTTTTGTGTAAACATAAGTAGTCATTTCCCTGAGATAAATGCCCAGGAATGCCATTACTGGTCTGTATGACAGCTGCATGTTTAGTTCTTTATGAAACTGTTAAATAGTTTTACAGAGTGGTTGTACCATTTTACATTCCCACCACCAATGTACAAATGATCTAGCTTCTCTGCATTTTGCTAGCATTTGATGTTGTCAGTTTTTATTTTACTCATTCTGATTCATGTATAGTGATAGTCATTGTGATTTTAACTTGTATTCCCATAATGATTAATGATTTTCAGTATCTCTTAGGCTTATTGGCCATCTCTATATACTCTTCAGTAAAATACTTCCTTGTGTCTTTTTCCTATTTTCTAACTGAACTGTTTTTTACTGTTGACTTTTGAGAGTTCTTTATATAGTCCAGGGTACTATATAAAGTATTCCTTTCTCAGATATCTGGTTTCAAATATTTTCTCCCAATCTATAGCTTATATTTTCATCTACTCACCAAGGTCTTTTACAGACCAACATTTTTTAATTTTAATGAAGTCTAATTTTTCCATGCTTTGGTATCAAGTCTAAGAACTCTTTCTCTATTCTTAGATACCAAAGACTTTTTTCCTATTTTTTCCAATAGTTATATAGTTTTGTGATTTGCATTAAGTCCATAACCCATTTTGAATTTTTATATAAGGTGTGATACTGAGAATGAGGTTCATTTTTTTGTCCATTTCCAGCACCATTTATTTAAAAGTGTATTTTGAGGCCGGCACGGTGGCTCAAGCCTGTAATCCCAGCACTTTGGGAGGCCGAGGTGGGTGGATCATGAGGTCAAGAGATCGAGACCATCCTGGTCAACATGGTGAAA
>NW_016107411.1:354492-483502 GCF_001604975.1 Cebus imitator | reverse complement strand
AAAAAAAAAAAAAAAAAAAAAAGTGTATTTTGTCTCTAGTGAATTGAATTTGCACCTCTGTCAAAAGTCGTATGCACCTCTGTTCATATTTGTGTGGGTCTTTGCCTGTGTTCTCTATTTTCTTCCAGTGATATACCTCTATCCATCACCAACCACAGTTTTGATTGCTTTACCTATATAATATCATAAAATTGCCTAAACTGAATCCTTCCACTTTAATTTTTTAAATTGTTCAAAATAGTCTAGCTCCTTTGTCAATCCATACAGAACTTAGAATAATTTTGTTGACACCCCAAAAAAAATATTCTTGGGATTTTGATAGGAATTGCTAGCAATACCACCTATCAGCATGGGAAGAACTGACATATTCCACTGCGTAAACATGGTATGTCTCTTTGTTTATTTAAATCTTTTTTATTTCTTTCATCAGTATTGTATAGTTTTCAGCATGCACTTCTTACACATTTTGTTATATTTATGCCTAATGCTTTTTACAGCAATTGTAAATTCTATTATATTTTTCAATTTCTGTGTCCATGTATTCATTGCTAGTATATCAAAATACAATTGACTTTTGTATGTTCAGCTTATATTTTGAAACCTTGCTAAACTAACTCTAGGATTTTTTAAATAGATTCTGTGATATTTTCTATATAGGCAATCATGCCATCTGCAGATAAAAACAACTTTTTTTCTTCTTTCTCAATCTATTGCCTTTATCTCCTTTTCTTGCCTTTTGGCACTCTGTTGAATAATAGTTGTGAGATTGAATATCCTTGCCTTGTTCTCGATCTTGAAGAGAAAGCATTCAATCTTTCACCTTTAACTAAAATATTATTTCTAGAATTTTTTTGTAGACTGTCATATATCGAGTTGAAGAAATCTCACTTTTTTTTTCCAAAACTTTACATCATAAATAGGTGTTGAATTTTATCAGATATTTTTTCTGCATCAATTGATATGATCATGTGGCTTCTTTTCTCTAACCTGTTAATGTGGTAGATTGCATAGACTGATTTTAAAATATTTGACCAGCATTGCGTCTATAAAGTAAATACACTAGGTTATCATAAGCAATTATTTTATATGCTGCTGAATTCTATTTGCCAGTATTTTGCCAAGTACTTTTACTTCTCTATTTATAAGTGATATTAGTAGGTTTTCTTTATACTGTTTGTCTGGTTTTAGTATCAGGGAAATACTAGCTTAATAAAACAAATTGGGAAGAGCTGCTTCCTTTCCTATTTTCTGGAAAAGACTGTAGAATTAGTGTTGATTATTTTCAAACATGTGATAGAATTCTCCAGTAAAACCAGTGGGGCCTGGATATTTCTTTGGAAGGAGTTTTAAAATTATGAATTGAATTTCCTTAATAATTACAGTACTATTCAAATTATGAACAAAATATTGGGCAAGTTGTGGTAGCTTATGTTTTTCAAGGAATAGGCCCATATCTTTGAAATTGTCAAATTTATGACAGTGAAGTTATTCACAGTATTATCTTTATTTCATTTTGATGTCTGCAGGGTCTGTAGTGACATCTACAATATCATTCTTAATCTAAGTAATTTATGTATTCTCTCTTTTTGTCAGTCTTGCTAGAAGCTAATTTAATTGATTTTTCAAACAACTAGCTTTTTGGTCCCTTGATTTTCTCTACTATTTTTCTGTTTACAATTTCTTTGACTTTTCCTCTTATCTTTTTCTGCTTCAAGTTTTAGTTTTTTGAGTTGATAAATTACTAATTTGAGATTATTTCCTCATTTTTAATGTCTGAATTTAGTCCTACAAATTTCCCTCTCATCACTGCTTTATCTGCTGCCTAAAAATTTTATGTTATATTTTCATTGTCATTTAGTTCAATATATTTTGTATGTCCCTGATACTCTGACCCATGCATTACTAAAAGTATGCTGTTTAGTTTCAAAGTGTTGGAGATTGTCCTCTTATATTTCTGCTACTGATCTCGGCTTGATTTATTTGGATCAGAAAACACACTCTATATAGTTTCTATTTTCTTATATTCAGGGTTTTTAAAGTCACTCAAGCTATTATCTTTTTTGATATATGGTTAACGGGTATTTGAATATATATTCTGCTGTTATTGGGTGGAATGTTTCATAAATGTAAATTAGATCCTATTAGTTGATGGTTTTGTGAGTTATTCTATATCCTTACTGATTTTCTGTATAATTGTCCTATCAACTTTTGAGAAAGGGTGCTAAATTCTCCACATATAATTGCAGATTTGCCTGTTCCTCATTTCTGTTCTATCAGTTTTCACTTCACATATTTTACAGCTCTGTTGTCTTGTACATTATCATTTAGAATTGTGATATCTTCCTGGTAGATTGACCTTTGTATAATTATATTATGTCTAGCTCTATCTCTGACAATTTTCTTTGCTCTAAAGTCTACTTTATCTGATATTAACATAGCCACTCTTGAATTCCATGGATTAATGTTTGTGTATCTTTTCTGCCCTTTTATTTTATTTATTTATTTATTTATTTTGAGATGGAGTCTCACTCTTGTTGCCCAGGCTCAAGTGCAATGGCGCAATCTTGGCTCACTGCAAACCCCGCCTTCCTGATTCAAGTGATTCTCCTGCCTCAGCCTCCTGAGTAGCTGGGATTACAGGTGTCTGTCACCACACCCAGCTAATTTTTTTGTATTTTTAGTAGAGACAGAGTTTCACTATGTCGGTCAGGCTAGTTATGAACTCCTGACTTCAGGCGATCCACCCGCCTCGGCCTCCCAAAGTGCTGGGATTACGGGCGTGAGGCACTGTGCCTGGCCTCTGTCCTTTTACTTTCAATGTACATATATTATATTTGATGTGTTTCTTGTAGACAGCATATAGTTCGTTCTTTTTTCGTTTTTTTTTTTTTGACATGAAGTCTCACTCTGTCACCACACTGGAGTGCAACAGTGCCATCTCAGCTCATGGCAACCTCTGCCTCCTGGGTTCAAGTGATTCTCCTGCCTCAGCCTCCCAAGTAGCTGAGACTGTAAGCATATGCCACCATGCCCAGCTAGTTTTTAATATTTTAGTGGAGACAGTGTTTCACCATATTGGCCAGGATGGTCTCTATCTCCTGATCTCGCAGTCTACCTGCCTTGGTCTCCCAAAGTGCTAGGATTACAGGCGTGAGCGACCATGCCTGGCCTGGTTCATGTTTTTAATCACCCTGCCAGCCTCTGTCTTGATAGTTTCAGACTATCTGCATTTAATGTAATTATTGATATGTTAGGGCTTAAGTCTGTTATCTTACTTTTTGTTTTCTGTTTGTTCCATTTTTCATTTCTGGTTTTTCTTGTGTTTCAAGGAGGTTAACGATTTTAGAATCCATTTTGATTCATCTATAGTGTTTTTAATGTATTTCTTATATTTTAGTGGTTGCTCTGGGTATCACATGTATGTATGTATGTATGTATATATATATATATATATGCATGTAATTTAGACAGTCTATTAGTATCATTTTATCAGCTTGAGTGAAGTATAGAAACTCTATCTACTTTGAGGTCTTTTTGCCTTCCCCACTTAAAATATAGTTGTCTTAAATATTTCCTCTGCATTATAACCTACATCAGAAAGTGTTATAATTTTCACTTCAACTACAAAATATATTAATTTCAAAAGAAGAAGGAAAGCTTAATGTTTACCCATGTTTACACATGCTTTTGCTTACTGTGTTCTTTCTTCCTTCCTAATTTCCTAGAGTCCCTTCTTTTAATGTTTCCTTTCTATTTGGATAACTTTTTCAAATCACATTTCTAGGGCAGTTTTATGGTGACTAAATCCCTTAGTCTTCCTTATCCATAGAGTGTCTTTATTTCTCCTTCATTCCTGGGTGATAATTTCACTGGGTTTAGGATTATGAGTTGATAATTTTTTTTAGCATTTGAAAAATTTTGTGCCACTTTATTCTGCATTTCATTGTTTCTCATGAAAAATATGCTGTCCTTCTATTTTTCCTGTGTTACTTTTTTCTCACTTTCAAGAATTTTTCTTGAATATAGTTTTCAGAAGTTTAATTATAATGCATCTTAGTATAAACTTTTTTGTGTTTATTCTGTTTGGGGTTTGCTCAGCTAATTGAATCTGTAGGTTTATCTCTTTTTCCAAATTTGAGAAGTTTTCAGCCATTTTATCCTCAGATACTTTTCTAGCACTTCTCTCTTTCTCCTTCCTTCTGGGACTTCAATGGCATGAATGCTAGATGTTTTGTTATAATCCCACTGGTCTGTGAGGTTTTGTTGTTTGCTTATCATTCTCTTTTCCCTCATTGTTGAGATTGGAATTTCTACTGTTATGTCTTCCAGTCATTGATGCCTTCCTCTCTCCCCTTCACTATGCTGTTGAGTCTATCCACTGAGCATCTTATTTCAGTTTCTGCATTCTCAGTTCTAAAATGTTCATTTAGTTCCTCTTCATATTTCCTTGCTGAGACTTTCTATTTATTTGCTGAGCTTTCTATTTTTGCATTTATTTCAAGTGTAATTGCTTGTTTAAGCATTTTTATCATGGCTGCTTTCAAATCCTTTTCAGATCATTCTGACAGTCATCCCCATGTTGGCAGCTATTGGCTGTCTCTTTTGATACAATTTGAGGTCTTCCTGGTTCTTTGTATAAAGAGAGATTTTCAATTGAAAGCTGAACATTTTTATATTATGCTCTGCGACCTTGAACTTTATTTCAACCTTCTGTTTTCACTGGCTTTTCCTGACCCTGCTCCAGCAAGGGAAGAGAGAATATCACCTCATATTGCTAGGTATAAAAGTCCAGGTTCCCCACTTGGCCTTCACTGACACTGAAGTGGGAGTTTCTTTTAACTGCTGGATATGGTTGGGGTTTCAGGCTCTCTGTGGCCTCCACGGGCACTTAACCTCCTGGCAATGGTGAAAGTCCTGAGTCTCCATTAGGTTTCCAATATCATAGCACCAGGAAGAAGGGGCAAGGGTACATAATTTTTGCTAGGTGGAAGTGGAAATCTACATTCCCCATCGATACTTCAGCAAGAATAAGGAGAAGGAACAAGTTGTTACCAGCCAGCAGGGATGAAAGTCCTGGCTCCCTATTTTGCCTCTGATATTACCCTACAGGAGAATAGTTACAGCCTCTGGAAAGTGAAAGGAAGTCTGGATTCCCCACTCAGGCTTCCTTGGCATGGGTAAGAGTGGGGCCACAATTTTTTTCTGTATTTTGGTAAAGAGATTAGTGTCTATAAGTGTTCTGTCTTGCTACAATGTCACTTTTTCTACTTTTCTGGCTAGAGAAAGTAGGTTTCATTGGGGGAGTTTTGGCTGTGCCCATTGGTATTCCCAGCTTGCTACCTTCTTCAGTATCAAGTCTTGGATATGAAAGATAAGAAGACAACACAGGGAACTTACCACTAGATTCCTCTGGTTCTCATGTCCCTAATCAGTCTAGTTCCTCCTCTCTGCCTTTCAGAATCTTGTGTTTGTTCTATATGGAATGTTTAGGGGTTTTTGTTGTATTTAGTGGGTAGAATAGGAAAATCACATCCACTCCAATTACTTAAAAGTGGAAGTCTGCATTTTTAATTCACATAGCTGTTACCTATGCCTTCCATAGATATATCAATTTACATTTACATTTCAGTTGAACCAATTACATTTCTTCAGAGTCAACATTGGCTTACACCAGTGGTTTTCATTCCAGATGTTTTTCTTGGCCATCTATTTTTGCCATCACATCTGCCATTTTAGAGTCAACTTAAGAATTTTTTTATAGAAAATTCTTCCTACAAGGTAGAAAAGAAGTAATGATGTTCAGGAGTGAACTTCTAGTAGATGAGTTCCTTTCATTTGCCTGCCTCACACCTAGCCCTAGCTCATCTAATTTGAAGGTGATTAGTGGGGCTTCTCTAAGCTTCCTCCACTTAACAAAAGTGAACATTACACAGATTCCTGAAAAGGGAGATTTTATTCTAGTTCCTGGTGTCTTCTATTTTATTCTAAATCAGATTATATTTAACAAAACTTCCTTGAAGTTTGAGGTATTTCATTGGGACTATTCCCTAGTTTCACCATTCTCCCCACCATGTATGCTTATTTTTGTCTGTTTTAGTCAGTATTTTGGAAGAATGGAGTAGACTGCTATCATTCAAAGATGTGTTAAGTGGACAACTTTTATAGGCAGCTTCTTTTCAGGGGCAGAAATAAGCCATTACATGTGTAAAACTAAGGATAAGCAACAGCAATTTTGCCAGATGAGTATCCACTTTCACTGTTTATTCCCTCACACTTGATTACACCACATCTTTATTTTCTGGACTTGTTTGTATGGTAGATCTCAAACCCTACTTTCAACACTGATGTGAACAGAGTATTCCAAGAACAAGAGAGCAGTAACAAGAAAGCCCTATCATTTAAAATAGGAATATAATTAAAACACCCTCCCCTCAATTAAAGCTTATTGCCACAAATACACAGTCCCCAGAGGGTTTTTGTTTGTTTCAATTCAAAAGCTGAAGCTCCTGTCCTTCACTACAAAGAAACACATACACATGAAGTAAAAGGATTACCTCCTGTGAGCCTCAATGTAGTATAGGGGCTGTATGTACAGATATATTGCAACTTCTCAAACTAAAAAAAAAGATATATAAATACTTCTGATAAAATATTTGCCTATACTAGAATATTTTGTACAAAAAAACATAAAAATGTAACTTCACATAATACTATCTAGCTATAAATTACTGTAAAATGTTTTGTGGAATATTTTGTTCTAGTCTCTTCCTAGGCATTTATATATATATACATACATATATATATATATATATATATACACACATATATATTTACATATATATATGTGTGTGTATATATACTTATAATTCATATAATTAGATGGGCTCATACCGTAAATACCACTTTGACCTCTGCTTTATTCATTTAACATAATAATGTATTTTCCCATTTGGTTAAGTGGTCTTTAAAAACACGAGTCTTTAATGACTGCAATAACAATATTCTGCCTTATGAAGGTGCCATAACTTAAACTTTCTTCTATTTGTGGGTATTTAAGTTTTTACATTTTTGCCACTTTTAATAACACTGCAATGCATATCCTTTTACATAAATCTTTGAGTTTATTTTTCTCAGGGTTGACTGCTAGAATTTGGATTACTGAATTGCAGCTACTGGCTGCACTAGGCTCCCTCCCACAGCAGGAAACTCTGTTCTGGGCTAGGGTCAAGTTCACTCTTGACTTCAGCACTGAAAAGAGATTGCAGATTCTGCACCCCTCTGGCAAGACACTGTTCAGGTTTTCTTTAGATTACTTACTTCCTGTCAGTGGTGCAGCAAGGTAAGCCTGGGGCTCTTTCAGCTTGCACAAAGGTGTATTTGCTGCTTCTCCTCCTTAGAAGAACTGGTAGGAATTGGGGAAACTGAGTCACGTGTGTGTGCTTCCTCTGGTTTGTATTCTGCCAGCGTGAGTCAGTATAAAGGTAAGAAGCTTTTTTTTTTTTTTTTTTTTTTTGGCAGGAAGCCTTGCCTGCTAATTTACCTGAGAACAACTATAATAGTTTCCATACTAAAGGAAACAGTATCTTCAAAACAAAATTGGGAAAACACAGTATCTATATACAAATAGACTTTTATTGTTTTTTCTTTTATTCTTTTTTCTTTGGCTAAAACTTGGGCACTACATAGTTTTACCACATTATCTGATTGTGAAGCTTCATCTCTGATCACACGTTGATGTCATTAAAGCATTTCAGAGGGTTTCTTTTTCTTAATCAATCTGGAAAGTTATTAAATTGTAAAAATGTGGCTAGTTGTATACTACCTTCTAAAATTATTAAAGAACATTCTTCTTTAAAACAAGAGTGCTCTCCTCCATCGCCATCAAGAAAAACTGCAGTAACTTGACACAAAAGAAGCATTTATCTGTCACCGTACTTTAAAACACCCAATATTCATCAGCTGTTTGCCCCTCTTGGAGTAGCTTGAGCAGGAAAGGGTTAATGTTTTATCCATTCACGCCCTTTGTTCAATTTTCTATTCAGATGTTATGTTATGTTTTTTTCTTCTGAATTTGAGAAAGCCCTTTAAGTACTGATTATATTAACACTATGTCTATGTCTGTCATATTTGTTTAAAATAATTTTTCCCAGTTTTCATTGATCTCATAGATGGTGATTTTTTTTAACCATTCAGAAATATTTAAATTTAGTACATTATATAATGTTGTCTACTTTAGCATTTGTTTTTATTTTCAAAATTAGGACATCATCTCAACTTGAAAATCATTTATATATATACTCATCAATTATATTTTCTTTTTCTAGAGTATTACATATATAGTCAAATAAGATTACAATAGTGTATTTCTATTATAATCTTAATGTTTTTGTTTCTGTTTCTGTTTTTTTGTTTTTTTTTGAGATGGAGTTTCCCTCTTGTTGCCCAGGTTGGAGTGCAGTGGGACAATCTCAGCTCACTGCGACATCCGCCTCCCGGGTTCAAATGATTCTCCTGCCTCAGCCTCCCAAGTAGCTGGGATTATGGGTACCCACTACCACTCCTGGCTGATTTTTTGTATTCTCAGAGTTTTTCCATGTTGAACAGGCTGGTCTCGAACTCCTGACATCAGGTGATCCACCCATCTCGACCTCCCAAAGTAATGGGATTATAGGCATGAGCCACCACATCCAGCCTGGTTTTTATAATTTTAATTGTTTTATAATTTTAAACAGTAATTAAATATCATTTTTGAGAGATTTGAGTCTTCATTGGTTTTGACACAACTTTTATCATGTACTAAATTATTTCATACACTAGGTTTTTATACCCTGCTAGTTGTACCACTGTGATGTCTGTTGTTTCTTAGAGTGTTTATTGGAGGAATATCATATATTTTAATATCTTGTAAAACAAATATTTTCTCCTGCTATCATTAACTTTTTCTTTTCCTCAAAATTTTAAGTAGCTCACCCATTTGTTCTAAATGACTTTAGATTTGACAATTCAAGTTTCAAAATTTCTAAATGAACTTCAGGATCAACAATTCAAGTTAGATTTAAATTTCACAACAAATATAATGTTTATAGCAGTAAATATGTAAAAAGGCATTCAACCTCACTACTAACCATGAAATTATAAAGTATTTGTTATTAAATAAGTAAAACATTTTAAAGGTTGATAATGTCCAATGTTGATATAAATATGGGTAAAATGGGCATTTTCATAGACTGCTGATGAGAAAGGAAATTGGTAGAGTTATTTTAGAGGAAATCTGCCAGTATCATAATGCAAAATGTGAGTATCCATTGATCCAACAATTCCCCTTCTAGGAATCTGTCCCATAGACATTCTTACACATGTACACAAAGATACAAGGAAGGTCACCATAGCACTGTTTGTAATAATTCCATATTTGAATCCACAAAAAAGTCCATATGTAAATGACTGATAAAAGTAAATTGTGAAGTATCCATACCAAGAAATGTAGAACTATTAAAAATAATGAAGTAGATATATGCATAATAATATGGGGAAAAATATTTCAACATATATTATTATATAAAAAGACAAGTTTCAGAGCAATCTGAGCAACATAATGCTATTTACAGTTTAAAGTGTATGTGTGTGTGTGTGTGTGTGTGTGTGTGTGTGTGTAGACAGGTGGATTCATAGTGTGTATATGTATAAATATATTTAGAAGGATAAGAACAAAAATGATAATACTGTTTACTTTTGGGGAGGAGAGATTAGAGAGTAAAAAGAGCTGATAACTTTTTAATCTAAGTATTTATATGGTATTGAGTACTATGCAGGTGTTGTTTTTTAAAGTTTTAATTTAAAATATATAAGTTATACATAAATGTAATCTTATAATGAATAAGTAAATTTTAAATACATTTATATATTTTAACTTTAAAAACTTAAAAGCAACACGTACTTACTATAACATCACCTTTACCTGGATCATCATTTTGTGTGTCTGTGTGTTTATTTACTGTTGAAGTGGCAGAAAGTCATTCATATTTGAACTGGCCAACAGATAATATTTGTACTCTCCTGCTGGCAGTAGCTTCTGAATCTCCTTCTGGGTTCCATGCTATAGCGCAAGTTGGTCTGAACACTTTTGATGTTTAGCAAATTTTCATCCTGGACTATCTAAGCAACTGGACTGAGGTGTATTATTTCCTATTGTGGTATATTTATTTACCCCAAACTCCCATCAAATAAAGAATACAAGGAAAGCCACAATACATGTCTCCAGTGCTAGACAAGCTCTTCTTGCTTCCAGTTACAGATTTGGATGGTGGGTGTCAGAGGAGAGGGAATTTTACCACCTAGAATGAATTTCATTTTTCTTCTACAGCATGACCCACTAAACAAGTATAGTAAATTTCTGGGAGTTGCCATCTATGCAGATATTTTAAAAGGGTGTTGTAGAGAAAGACAACTGCAACAGTATTTGGAGCATGTCAAAAGCCATACCCACAGGAGACAGCTGCCTAGGCTTTCTAACTGCTACAGAAATCCAATGTTGGTCATAGATAGTCATTCTCAATTCAGCTCCATCAGCCTTGTAATCAGCAGAAAGTCCTCTAGAAATCCTGCAAAAGGCTATCCGTCTTATTTTCCACCAGTATGTTTTTATCTTTTTATGTTATCATGGGTATGTAAGTGGAGAAGTGGGAGAGGCTGCATCAGGGTATATCAGCCAGATGACACTATAAACATGTTCCTTTGGAATTAAAAGTCCAAACATAAAATAACAATGTTAATGGGCAAAAGAGGCCATAAACACAGAAGGTGTATGTGGGCACATACTACTGTTAGAACATGTTTCCACACCATGGTGGCTGTATCTGCTACTTACTAATCAGGCATGGTGGCTCTCCAGGGTATTAATTCCCCCAAGGACCAAGAACCCATTTATTGTGTACGTGTACAGAGAACAGGCAAACATTTCTGTGGTAGCTGCCCGGAAGATCAGAAGCAAGGGGAGAGAAAGGAATGAAGGAAAGCATTAATGAATACAGAAAGCCTGAAATCTGGGTAGAAATAAAGGTAAACAGCAGGGGATAAAAGGAGATAATACCTATGAAATGATAAAAGAGAACAGACTCCAAAAGGGGGTATAAGACAAAAACTCTACAAATAATCAGTGGGAAATGGAAGCTCCATTGGAAAAGTCATTCAGCTTAGTTTTATTCAGATTTAAAACTGGGATTTAGTGGCACCAGAAAATAGGTAAGCATGAAAGCAGAAGCAATTTATCAAAATTGTCATTTCTACTGATGAGCATTTCTTTCAACAAATGTCCATTACAAAAAGCAAAGCCACAATTGCATTAATTTCTCAGTACCTAGTGCTGTTTCCTATAAAGAAACTAAGGAAAAAAGTATAAAAAGAATGAATGTATGATTTTTTTGGTCTTTGACAGAGATAAATGTGCTAGAAGGAAATCTTCCACTCTATTTGAAATGTAAAAATACATGTTCGGTTCATATATTTCCTGTAATTTCCACATGTGAGAAGTGAGAAATAATGTCTAAAATTATCCAGTATAAAATATGATGCATATCAGGATTTTGTTGGATCTTGTCAGCGACTCATAGGCAGATAAGGCAGGAAAGGAGGGGCTAAAACTTGCATTAGATTTGCAGTTAAAGAGACAGAGAAGGGGAGAAGGGAGAGGGAGAGAAAGAGGGAGGGAGGGGGAGGGGGAAGAGAGGGAGGAAGTGGGGAGACAGCAAGAGAGAGAGAATGCACATACAAGCATTGAAATGGACAAAGCATAATGCTCACCTGACCTCAATCCAGGGGCAAAAGGACAGTTAGAGTTTCAGGAACCAGGGCAAAATGCAGAAAGGGGGCCAGCAGTTCTCATGATCCTTCTTGCATCAGTCAGCACACAACTATCAATCAATGGGGAAGAAGCAGGGCCCTATCATGGAACTGACCTTCTGGGAAAGTGCAGCCCCAATGCAGCCAGAATTGCTGCCAGCACAGCTAGGTAGGGCCTCTTTCCTAGAGCCGGGACCAAATAACTAAGAGAGTTCTGATCTACACCACCTCAGGCTGCCTGAGGTTGGAGAACTCAGGCACAGAAATTTAGCTGTAACTAAGAGACAACAGGTAGGCAGAGCTGATGATAGGTCATGAGCACTGGGTCCTATGCTCATATGGTCACAAGAATAATAGTGACATACAGCAAATACTATAAAAGGGTAACTTGCTATTGATACTAGTAGGACATCACATCCAATTTCAAATGATAAAATCCTGAAAGTGAAGTTTTTGCTTTTAAAATCTGTGGTTAATAACTGTTTCATGGAACCACAGGAAGATAACTCTGGAAGAGCCAGCAGATTATCTAGTGCCTGCCAGGTTCCAGTGTAACTTGCTGTTTGACATTGAGCATCATCATTAAACCTTTCAGCGCCTTGATTTCCTCATCCCAATAGTCTCCCTGGCCTCCTTGGAAAACTCTTGTGGCCCATGAATTTTTGTTATTAAACTCTTCCTACAAATATTCTTTTAGCAAAAATTATCCTGTATTTGACACTTTCAATTATTCAACAAATCTAGAGGAAATAATCACACTACAAAATAGATGTCCAGAACATTCCAGCTTGCTTCACAGAAATCCTTTGGAAAGTAGACATGGCAACAGCATAACCAATGGCTTGGGTGGCAGAGATCCAGGAAGACGAGTCAGGAAGGAACAGCACTAAGGAGAAGAGGAGATCAGTCACTGAAGAAATTCTGGGACACAGCAATCAGTTACTAGCAAAGAAGGCACAGCTTAGAGAATACACTAAGGAAAAGGGCGGGAGGGAGGAAGAGAAGGTGGGCGAGCAAGCGCATATTCTATGTTCCATAGTGCACTGGGGGAAACAGGACATGAACGAAAGCTTTGGACTATAAGTCCTGCCACAGCTCAATTTGAGACTTTGATCAAGTTACAACTCTTTGAACTTTGGGTTCTTTTCTGTAAAATGAGAAATCGGGATTGCTGAGATGACAGTTAAGGATAAGTGGACTTTGTATACATTGAGACAAATAGAGCAGAACCACATATTATGTGGACCTAATTTTAGGGAGAAAACTGTATCTTTCTAATGGTGCTGATTGGGAGTGCTGCTATGCAAAGCCCAGTGTGTTCAGCCCAGAGTTCCTTACCTTTTATGGAATTCTAACTCTGACACAATGCTCATAGTTTAGATTTAGTCAGAATCAACTTACCAGAGCTCAAAATATTCCACAGAAGCCTTTGTTTTTATTCATCTATTAAGTCTTTACAAAGTTTCCTTCTTTTTGGTCAGAAATGAACAAAGCAGGTTAGTCTCATGTCTTGTTTCAACTGGTAAGCCATGACTTAAGGAGAACAGGCTATCTACCACAGATGAAACAGAAAGTTAAGGATACTCAAAAACACCGGTACCTAAAGGAGGGGGTCCCAAATCAATGGCATATCCACAAATCTTTGTCCCCTGAAGAACTGCAGCTCGCAAACTACAGGGGAGGCCAGGCCTCCTCTCTGTCTTTCCTAATTACAGATACTATTATAGGAAAAGGCAAATTCAGAGCATGTATGGATTAGATTGCTCTGATCTCAGTGGGCAGTTGCCACATATGAATTTAAGACTTAAAGAACAGCACTCTAACAAATTCTCACTGATCATCTCTGCTTTATCCACTGAGAGTTTCAAACTACCTTTTCATCGCCCATGTCTCCCCAACTCTTAACAACAGTTGTCCCCAAATTTTATAGCATAAGTCTCTAATTGTTCTGTAATAAATAATTTGAAAATGACAGACACATTTCTCCTTCGTCTTGCCAGAATTTCACAAAGTTGAGAATATGGGTTTAGTTTGAAATCCATCATTACAAAACTACCCTCATCTGGCAATAGGAAAGACTCCCATCATAATTTTCCGCTGAGAGTCATTAGAAAAAGCTAAAGCAATAGCAGGGGAAAGGGTCAGAGAGCACCTCTAACTTACAAAAGCACAACCCACTTTGTTCAACAAATAAAAGCAGAGCCTGCTGCTTTGTTCAACTCGTCCTCTAAGAGGATATGGACTAGAAAATCTTTATTGCTACAGCCTCATTCTACAAAATAGGACTATATTTACCCATCTTTCTGGATGGCCAAGAAATAATGATACATCTTGTTAAATATAGGTTGGTTACTTCAGGAAGGGGTAGGAATTAATTTCAAATCTATCACATAGTGTCAAGCTATTTCCCACGAGATTTCATACCAGGCCAAAGCACTGGAAGCCATAATTTCCATATTTATTGAAAACAGCATCTCAGCCAAAGTGGTGCATTGTGTCCTCATAGTGAGACCTCGCCCAAGGAACTAGAAATAACTCACAATACCATCATGTGTCTAGGGTTTTTTTTTCCCCAAAAATTGTAATATTTGACTCTCTAATTCAGAGAAAGTTTCCTTAAATGCACTGAGCTCTAACAAAGACTGTAATTTAAGAAACCGATTCCTAACCTAATAAACTTTCTTGCCAGCAAACCAAAAAGTTTAAATCTGTGCAGTGCAAAGTAAAAGATAACAGAAACAAATAGTTGAATTTTTTAAAAAAATCCATGTGTCTCCCAGCAGTATTGCTTGGTCTTTATTTATTTATGGTTACGTATTTTATTTTCCAAGGCTGTTTCACAATCTGTTTATATAAATTGTGTGTGTTAATGCATGTGTTTGAGTGGTGGGAGGCAGTGTACAGATTCATCTAACTTTAGGCTGTGATGAAGTAACTGATGATAAAGTATGCTATCCATGTGTAATATATCTAAATTTTGTATTTTAAAAACACTTTTAATGGATGGCATTATATGATTAATTTTTTTAGACTTCTGGCTCAGATTAAAACTTTCTATAAACCTATTTTGTTTTTGTTTTCCTTTGTTCTAGGAACATTAATATAATTTTGGGAATGACAGCACAGAATTGGCATGAACATTAGTACTTTCACGGGGAAAAATAAAATTCATATACAGGCCAGCTGTGGTGGCTTGCACTGTAATTCCAGCACTTTGGGAGGCCGAGGCGGGCAGATCACCAGAGATCAGGAGTTCGAGGCCTGGCCAACAAGGTGAAACCCTGTCTCTACTAAAATCACAAAAATTAACTGGGCATGGTGGGCACCTGTAATCCCAGCTACTCAGGAGACTGAGGCAGGAGAATCGCTTGAACCCAGGAGACGGAGGCTGCAAGTGAGCCAAGATTGCACCACTGCACTCCAGCCTGGGTGACAGAGTGAGACTCCATCTCAAAAAAAAAAAAAAAAGTGACATACACAAACTTTTTCACTAAGAGAAAAAAATTGGAAAATTAGGTAAAATTAATTAATGAGAACAAACCGTTTATTGTACAAAATTCTAAGAACTTGGTATTTTCTTAAAAAGTTTTGCCCTGAAGATACACTGACAGTCTAAGATCACCAGGACCAGATTCAATTCCTATTTACCGGTAGACCTGGATTGAAATAAAAGGCACTGATCCAGATAGTCTCAGTTAGGAGCAGGCACTTAATTACTGGAACTGACAGTTATGCCCTCCCACAACGTATCTTTTGGTGTCACTGAACAGACCACCAGCATTCATGACTCTGAGCCAACATGGTTTTTATGTTTTAAAAAACACATACTTCACATCTATATGTGATTCACTTAGAATTTTTTCAGTGCTACTTTAATAATAAATAGGCCCAGTGCGGTGGCTCACACCTGTAACCCCAGCACTTTGGGAGGCTAAGGCGGGTGGATCACGAGGTCAAGAGATCAAGACCATCTTGGCCAACATAGTGAAATCCCATCTCTACTAAAAATACAAAAATTAGCTGGGTGTGGTGGTACGCACATGTAGTCCCAGCTAGCCGGGAGGCTAAGGCAGGAGAATGGCTTGAACTTGGGAGGTGGAGGTTGCAGTGAGCCGAGATGGTGCCACTGCACTCCAGCCTGGTGACACAGTGAGACTCCATCTCAAACAAAACAAAACAAAACAAAACAAAACAAAAAATAAAAATCTTGGCTAGGTGCAGTGGCTCATGCCTATAATCCCAGCAGTTTGGGAGGCCGAGGATGATGAATCATTTGAGGCCAGGAGTTTGAGATTATCCTGGCCAACATGGCAAAGCCCTGTCTCTACTAAAAGTTATAAAAGTTAGCCAGGCATGGTGGTGTGCGCCTGCAGGCCCAGCTACTCAGGAGGCCGAGGCATAAGAATCACTTGAACGCAGGCGGCAGAGGTTGCAGTAACCCCAGATCGCGCCACTGCACTCCAGCCTATGCAACAGAGCAAGACTCTGTCTTAAAAATAAAAATAAAAATATTTACCTATTGTTTTTCTTGATATTATTATATGAGAAATACATAATCTGGTCAACTTACAAAATTAATCTTATAATACTTTTCCTAAAGTATTACAGTAAAAGTAGATTATATACTCCCTAACAGGGGCATCTGTTTTTAATCTTTGAGTATTGAAACCATGTAATAAGTTTATGCCTATTAAAAAAAGTAATCTTTCTAAGGAAAAAATTAAATTTCAGGTTGCTCATTATCATATCTAATTCCACTGCTCCTCAATTCTAGGATGCATGCTTTTTTCACATTTAAACATTTTTGAAAATAAGATACATCTTAAAATAGTATCTACATTAAAAGTGGCTCTGTTCTTTTTTATCTTCTAAAATGCTGTTACTGCATCCAGCAATCCATGGTGTATCAGACATAAGAAAATATGCTATTTTCTGCATGCCTACAACTCACCGGGTTTTTCTAGATGCTTGGTACACAGAAATCTATGAGGAGTAGGCTCTCAACAATAGGCCAATTGCTCAGGAGACAATATTTTAGAGTGTTAAAGTTGTTACTTGGGTAATATGCACCAATCAACTCAAATTTTGTTACATAATCTTTTATAACTCTCATTTTCAATAGGAAGAGTCTATCCCCTCCACCTCCACCCACCTACACAAAGAATACCTGCCCAGCATCATCTACCTTTCAATAACTCACCAATACTATATATTAAAACTAAAATCAAAAAAGCATGGCTGATGCTTACTGACTGAAGGAAGTGAGAAATTTTAATTGTTAAGACTTAAATTATTTAATATGCCTCCCAATTACTTGTTTTAAAATACACACACACACACACACACACACACACACACACACACACACACAAAACCTACAGCAAAATCAACCTTAAGTAAAACATAGAACAATCTTTCACTATTTTTCCTCCAGATGACTGATCCTGCCTTGCACAGAGAAAGCAAATGACTTAGTGCATCTATTACTATACTACATTTTTATTAACTAAAAATTATTTCCAGCCAGACATAGTGGCTCATGCCTGTAATCCCGGCACTTTGGGAGGCCAGGCTGAGGTAGATCACGAGGTCAGGAGATTGAGACCATCCTGGCCAACAATGGTGAAACCCCGTCTCTACTAAAACTACAAAAATTAGCTGGGTATGGTGGCACACACCTGTAATTCCAGCTACTTGGGAGGCTGAAGCAGGAGAATTGCTTGAACCTGGGAGGCAGATATTGCAGTGAGCTGAGATAGCACCACTGCACTCCAGCCTGGCGACAGAGCAAGACTCTGTCTCAAAAAAAGAAAAAATTTTCCCCCCATGATGCCAATCAATAGATATTGATCAAATATTTAAGTAATATAGATTTGGAGGGGCATCAAAGTATATCTGACTAGGAAACCCACACAACTTGGAACAGCCCTCAGCAAAGCCAGAACCCAAATTTCAGGCCTTTTGGTTTCCAAACCTGGCTTTAGGACCTCAAAATCCTTGGTTCAGAGAGGTGACCCAAGAAAGCCCACAATAGGTAAGAAGCAAGAACTAAACTCAAACCCCTCAATTCCATGCCCCAGAGTTTTGTCCACATTTGTTGAGCACCTAATCAGATAAAGTGCTGTCCCCATCTTGTGATCTATACAAGAGTAAGACATGATCCTGCCCTCAAGGCGTTCGAGTCTCTACAAGGAATTGTGCGATTTAAATCAATACAACCAAAGTCAGAGACACAAAAGTAACAGAGTATAAAATCTTTTAAATTTTTAAATTTTTTAAAAAGAAGTGTCATGCATCTATCAAGATATTTCAAAATAAAAGTTTGCAGTTTGACAAAGCTATAAAACACAAATAATCAAGAAAAAATAATCATGATAATAATAGTCATGTTAACATTTATTGAATACTTACTACATAAAATCCACTTTGTTAGGTGCTTTTCATCAGTTAATCCACAACAAGATCACTGGATATTATTATTATTATCCTAATTTTACAGAAGTGAAAAAAAAAAAGCTTTGAGAATTGCTTAATAACTTACCTAAATTTACATATGCTAATAATCAATTTAGTCTCCAATTTCAAAAGATCCTGCCACCATCTTGTTAAGTAGTTCTTTCAAAAGGGATGATAACCCTCCAACACAGAATCACACACACATACAAACACCCAGGTACAGTTTTGTCAGTCTCTCTTTAAGGTCTGCTTGCTTTGAAGATCTCAAAATTCAATCAATATTAAAAAAGAAAGCTGGGAGCTGGAAACTGAGAAAAACACCACCCACAGTAAGTTGGTCATTGGTAATAAATAAATTAATCAATAAAGTGAAGAATAGGAAGAGTTTAAACAAGAAAGTTTCCAACATGTTACACTTTAATTGTGAATTTGAAGTAATTATTTGGAAAAAAGGACAGTATTTTTAGAAAAGCAATTAAATTTAGCCGATAGGTGTCACTGACACTAAGGCCATTTCAACAAAAAGGATTTTCTGAGTAACAGCAGCAGAACTTAGGGCCGAAGCACCCAAGAGATGGCTTCAACGGAATCAAAGACCAATTTTCCCCAATGTTCAAGGAAAGGAATGTATAATCTTCATTTCCCCCAAGATTCCACTGGGATTGAATTCCTTCACTTAATTAACTACTCATCCATGATACTTTCTAAAAAATGCTGACCCTACAGCTTTGTGCAGTTAACGTGCTGCTATAGCCTCAACTATTCTATTTATTGGAATATCCACTTTCCTGTCTAATGGAGCTCAGAAGTTGAACTTCCTTCACTTAAGTTGATATTCTACTTCCTCATTTATGCTACAGATATGTTTGTACTGAAAGGCATTAAATATTTATATTTATGTCCATGATCATACAGTCCAATGTAAGGAATAATACAAAGAAAACTAAGAGGAAGAAATAGTGATTTCACTGTCTTTCAAAGTAAAATAATTATGTGGGAAAAATATTATTTGTAAAAACTCAAAACTTTTTTTATTTATAAAGAAAAATTGTTATCAATTGATTTACATGTTTACAACTGTCCTGTCTCACCAATGTGCAAGCTTCCCTACCATATTATAAGGTTCTTGAGAGCAAGGGTTAGATTCAGAAACTTCACTTCTTACATTGGATGCCAAGGACCAAGGGTGGGTACACAGTGTTTGTGTTCCCCTACTGTCTACCTCCTAGCCGTGAATGAACTGAGAAGACATGCTAATGATTGTGATCAGTTTAGTCACCACAGATCCAGCACAGCACCCTCCCCATGTATGACAGATGTCTATCTAATATGAGCTGGACTACAAGGAAGTAACATCAGTGTTATCCAGTTATCTCCATGAATCACCAGTTGAAACTAGATTTGATATATCTTCCCAATTGTTTAGTTTGTTTCTTCCTTTGAAATCGCTACTATTTAAAAGGTTTAGGCATATGGTATTACTTAGCAAGAAGTAAATATTTAACCCAATCTCCACTAAGTAAAGCCCTTAGCATTTTATATATAATCTGAAGACATCCTGGAGATATATATATATATATATATATATATACACACACACATACACACACACACACACACACACACACACACATACATATACATGCACATCCATATAAATATCCATATATATATATATAAATTTAAGCTGGCACTGTGATATAGTGCTATTTTCTACATTATTTTCTACATCATAGCAGCAAATCAAGATTTAAATGTCAAGAGAAGGCATTTATCTTCCATCATTCCGTCTGCTGAAACATATTAACTTTCCTCTTCCCATCTCCCTACCTCTTCAGTCATGTCTAACTTTATATGCAAAATACAGTAGCTGCTTATTCTAAGGAGTACAGAATTTCACTAAATATTCTTCTGCTCATTGTGCTTTCTCATTCCATTCCCATTACAAATCTTTTAAGTTGTTTGTCAAGTCTAAAATCTCTCTTCTATTTTTCACTGGAGAGATTGATTAATTTGGCAAAAACAGAATCCCAAACTGCCGTTGCTCTTTAGGTCATCTTAATTAATTGTAATTAGTTTTAAAATATTCAGTTCCTGATCTCCCGTAAAACTGAGGACATCACACACGCAAGTGAGCTATCATTATTTCTTAATAACAACACTTGTAGTAGAAAGGTAACCATCCATTCTTTCCTGTGGTCTTTCATACTTTAAACCATGATTAGTATGTGAGTGGCTTGTAAATAATTAATTTTATAGTGAGTGACATATTTTGAAATCTGCAAAGTATTTTATTCTGGGAATTTAAGCCAACCCTTGCATTTCCCTAGATAGCTCTGTGTACGCCTACAATTATAAGTTGAAGCAGATTGTTGCCTTTCCCATTAGCATCTAAAAATTTATGAGCTTTTGATATCCATGGGATGATTTTTAAATGATGACTTTAATTCCCCAATGCACCTAGATAACTAGAAAAATAATAGACAATAAATGAATGCGTTAGCAAAGAAATTTAACTAAGAATTTAAAGCTTCACCCAAGCTGAAAGTAATCAAAAAAAACTTTGTAATGGTCCTGAATTGACTTCAATATTCTCTTTACATTATTAAAGGAATGTAGCAGCTTCAAATAACTTATTTCGTATGGTCTACATAACTATCCTATTATGTAGTAATCATTATATACAATTTATAAATGAGAAAACTGAAGCTCATATATTTTAGTTAAATTGCAGAATTAGGAATTGCCAGAGTTGGAGCTCAATCCAGATCCAGTTGCATTTAAAGCCATGTTCACAGTACTGCACCAACTCCAGGCAGAATGTGGGTCCTTGCACTTCTGGCATTTACAGCATCTTTTGGACATTATACCAAGTTTAAGCCTAAAAAACATATTTGGGGTTTTGTTATTCCATAGCTTATAGAATTTATTTGGGTTCAATTTATCATTGACTACACACTGGGTAGGCAGTAATAGGTCTATAATATTTAGCCATAACTAAAGATAAGATATTTGGGAAATTAATTTTAAAAATCAAATGTAAAGAAACATGTATCAAATAATAATTTTCCCATTAGGAATTTAGCTAAAAAAATATGATGGAAATCAAATAAAAGTGTGTGTTTTTCTTAGCCAAAATATTTTTATTTATTTAAATCTTTAGAGAAGGGTCTCATTCTGTGCCCTGGCTAGAGTGCAGTGGCACAATCATAGCTCACTGCAGTCTCTAATAACTGAGACTCAAGTGATCCTCCCACCTCGGCCTCCTCCTGAGTAGGTAGAACTACAGGTGCATGCTGCCATGTCCAGCTAATTTTTTTTTTTAAAGAGAGGTAAGCTCTAACTATGTTGCCCAGCCCAGCCTGGTCTAGAATTCCTGGCCTCAAGTGATTCTCCCACCTAAGCCTACCAAAGTGCTGGGATTACAGGAATGAGCCACTGTGCTGGGCCACAAAAGTATTTAATAAGATTCAGTTGGCATCATCCATTGTCAAAGTACAAAATGTGTATTTTCATTAACTACTGTAACCAAAGGTGATTAAAGGGACAATCAATCATATGCCCTTTGCTCCTTCTATTTAAACAATCTTTCATTACAATACCAATTAATTACCAATTCATTGGAAGTTCTGAACTCCACGGAAATTGAGTATTTAAGCAACAACTTTGGTTGAATCCCTATTCTAAATTATTTAGTAGACCTCAGTAAGTGAAAAGAATTAGAAAAGAATTCTTCTCAGAATTCAGATTATAGCAAATCACTTGTAAAATTTTACATATTTAAAAAACACCTTTTGTGGTCATTACTAGAAAGTTAGCTAATTATGCACTAGTTTCTATTGGGAGACAATTCTCTATCCTGTGGTACCTTTTGTCTCAGACTACCATTCAAGGATGTTTGTAAAGCAAACAGCCTAGAAGGATAAAGATTATGTCTTCCTCCTCCAGGACAGAGGATAATTTTGTTTCCTGGCAAGAATTATAAAGATAATGACTTCCTCCAGGGCAAAGGTTGGGCAAGTGTGCCAGAAACAGTTCATAAGAACAGTGATTTCCCAAACTCTGTATTCCTCAGTTGTGACACAGACCCAACAGGTATGAAGCATCCACCTGGGCCCCCTCTGCATTGCCTGCAAGGGAGTTTCCCCTCAAAGAAAACCAAGATAAGAGCTTGTAGGCCATGCTGCCTGCTGTGCATTGAGCAACAATATCCTTTATGTCTGATCCAGAAGTTTCATTTCTTCTGCCAGCATGTATGAATCAAGCACACTAACTTGCTACCTCACAGGCAGGGTAAAATCTCAGACGACTCACTGCTCTTGACAGCTCTGTATGATTGATTATTTAAATAAGTATTTGCAGATGTCAGCTAACTCCAAGGTAAAATTTTACTCCTCTCTCTGAAGACTAGAACTCACAGCTGTCACTTGTGTTCATGTAATTAGGGCAAAACTAAAGAATACCATCTTCATACCTGAAATTCAGATGAAGGAAGTGAAGATAAGCACAGGAGGCTTTTCCTTCTGGTGGTCACTGTTGAGTTATTAGAATCCTCAGCTGTACACCCAAAGACAAGCTATCCTTCTCATGCCCTGATTGATTACATGCTGTCACAGGCTGACCTGTACATCCCTGTCATCAATCACCCTCTCTCACAGAGGAAATGGAAAGATTTCATGTCTCAGGTATGCTCTCCAGTTTATCCCAGGTGACAAAAGCCAACTAGATTCTTGGGGCATGAAGGTGATCATTCTCACTTTCCTTCCTCACCTCGTCATTTATACATGTGGATAGTAACAGCCAACATTTACAGAGCATGTCTCAATAATCATTTTATCCTTCTCCCACACTGGAGATGCAGACCAGCAGAATTTCTATTTTCTCTTCACAGAGCCTCAATGAATTGAAATGGCTTGATCCAGGCCCAGATCTGGTAACTGAGGAAGCAGAAGTTTCTGACCATTCTGTGTTCTCTCTACTTCACAAAACCAAGGAGGCCAATAGATGGCCTCAGCACCCACTCTGGCCCTCTTGGAGGCTCCTTTGGTCACTCCATAATGGGCCTCATATGGGGCAGGGAAGTGCAGTGGTTAGGGAGCACAGTTGAGACCTATAGTGACTGAGATTTTAAATCCTGGCTCATTCACTCATTATTAGCTAGTCACTCCTGCCTCAGTCACTTAGGTAATTTATTTCACCTCTGTGTACCTTAGTTTCATCATTTGTAAAATGGGGATAATAATACTGCTTCTATTACAGGATTATTATAAAGATTGAATAAAATAAATAAATTACTCAAAAGAGGCCTATACTTAGTATTATATGACATCACTATTGCTATTACTACAACTGCTTTGAGTCCCTTTTGGACACACTGATCTTTTTCTGGTTAGAAGCCCAATTTCTGATTATCAGGCTTGGTTAGGAATTCAGGAGAACTTCCCCAGGGTCTCCATATCCCATCCTACAAAACAGCAATCTAGGCTTACTCTGCCACCAGGAACCAAATTATCAAGAAGAACATGACAAGATCCAAAAATATTTCTTGTTGAATGAATAAATGACTTGGGAGGACTCTGTTTTGCCATATATATTCTGGAAGAGAAATGAGGCTTTAGGCTTAACTATCCCTATACCTCCTTTGTGAGTTAATCCACATGACAGGCAGAATTATGACTACCACCAAACTGGCTTTGAAGACAGAAAGAGATCACAACCAAGGACTGTGTGTGACCTGTAGAAACTGGAAAAGGCAAGAATATGGGTCTCCCCTAGAGTCCCCATTAAGGAGTGCAGCCATGCTGACACTTTGATTTTAGCCCAGTAAAAACTGTGTTAGACTTCTGACCTGCAGAAGTGTAAGATAATAAATCAGTGTTGTTCAAGCCACTAGGTTTGTGGTAATTTGTTAAGGCAACAATAGAATCTCTGGATTCTTTCACTAGGGAAAGATCATAACCCAGTATCAGGACTATTCTGTAGGGTGAAGCAAGAGAAAAGCATGTATTTACTTACCAATTGATTCACTGATTTGTCAGTGAGTTCACTGAGCACCTACCACAGCCCAGACACTGTTCTTTGGGCTCTAGAAGAGAGCAGTGAACCAGAGAGCCACGATCAGCTTCTGCAACCATGCAGCTCACAACCCAAAGGTGAGAGAGAGAGATTAAGCAAGGCAATTAATAAATTAGGTAACTGCAAACAGTGGAAAGTGCTGTGAAGAAAATAAAATAAGATGATGAGATAGAGAACACAGAAGGCAGAGCTGGGGGGACAGAAACCTCAGATTTGGGTGGATGGAAGGTTCTCTAAGAAATGATATTTGCCAACCAGGCAAAGGTCCAAGTGAGTTCAGAAGCCACTAACTCGTGGCTAACCTAGCCTTCTTACAGATGTGTAAGAGGCAAAATACCCATTTTTCAGAAATTGATATGATTTCTCACTCCAAGGAAAAGTGCACTGTGTGAATTGCTACTCTAATTTTCCTGTCTCCACTCTTCACAAGCATGACTTTTAAGGCATTATTTTTACCATATTTTATGAACAGTGTAAAGGCAGCATTATCCCAGAGTCCCTGGATATCATTTTCAGTGAGAGCATTCAGTGTTGTTCTCCTTATCTGAATATGGATGTGGTTAGACTCCCTGTGATGGCTACGTTGCTGTTACTGTGATGGATTTCCCTGCGCTGGCTGCAGCCTGTATCAGCAACACTGGCTCTGAAACCAAATGCATTGCTCAGGGTAAGACCCAGACACAGCGCTACAGCCTATGCAGACTCCAGCTGGCTCCACTGCACATTTAGCTATGACAAAGATGTCAAAGTGTAAAGGTGGTAAATAAGTGTACAAAATTCTCTCTCCTGTCTTATCATGTAGGAATGATGATTTCTGATATCCAAATCATATACACACAAAACAGGCCACTCAATTCATTTATTGTAGTGTCTTGCTCTGATATCTATGGGAAAATAGTACAAACAACTTCAATTCTTATTAAAGTTGTCATAGCATCCATAATTATTTCTCACAATTACTCCTTTCATAGCTTGTCTATAAAAGTAAAACTAGAACATCCAAGTAATCTGACTCAACCCAGAGTTCCCAGATACACACAAACAATGCAGCACAGCACAAATTACCTTCACACTCTGGTTAGTTTGTTCTATAGATGCCTTCCCTGCAAGAAGTGGATAAGCTAGGGTATAAATGAATCCAATTCTGGAGCTATTCTAACCATTTCTAATGTTGTATACGTTAATCTACTGAGCTTACAAATAAGCAATACTGAGTAAGATGGCTTTTGTGTTGGGGATGAGAGGTGCAGAGTCCACACTTTGATAATTCACAGAATCCAAGAATGGTGCTCAAGTTTTAGAGCCAGAATATCTAGATTTGATTTCCAATTCCATCATATAATAACTCTATGACCTTGAAGAAGGGACTCTATTTCCCTGACATACCATCAATCCTTTTTTTCTCTATGAATTGAGGTCAAAAGTAACACCCATTCTGCCTGCTTCAGAATGGCACAAAATAAGAAAGACTTCATAAACTATAGAACACAGGTACAAACCAAAAGTCCCCTGGCATCCTGGTGCCACAGATATGTGGTATTTAAGGCAACAGCCTAAGTCTCAATCCTCTGAGCTCCATGAATGGAACGAATGGCAGCAAGTCTGAGCTTTTCCTGGGATCCCTCCCTCAGTTACTCACTCCAGGATTTCCTGAGAGTCAGACTTAGGGCCTGCTGCCTGACAATCCTCCTCTCCTGACAATCCTATTCTCTTGTACTTTTCATCTGCTCCACGTGCCTTCATCACTCTGCCATCACAAGTTACCATCAACACCTTTGACAACATTCTCAGGGAAGACAACTTCTTCTACAGCACAAAGAAAGAGGTGAAGAGGGAAGAGAGGAAACCTCAAGGCCTCACCATCAGGGAAGCCATTTCCACTCTGTTTTTTTTTTTCTTTTTACAACTCTTCAAAAATGTCAAAACAATTCTGCAGGCCACAGGCTGGATTTTCCTCAAGGGCCATGGTTCAATGACCCCTGCTTTATGACACAGTCATCGTTCATGCCATAGTATACTTGCTTTTTGTGTGAGCAAGAGTCTGTTGCAGGTGGGGAAATTGAGGGAAGGCTCATTAGGTCAAGGGAGGTACCTAGAACCACTGCTACTTGGACTTTCACACCCAGTAGCTTGGCTGGGTGTGGTGGCTCACTGCTGTAATCCCAGTATTTTGGGAGGCCAAGGTGGGTGATCACCTGAGGTCAGGAGTTCGAGACCAGCCTGGGCAACATGATAAAACCCTGTCTCTACTAAAAATACAAAAATTAGCATGGTGGTAGGTGCCTGTAATCCCAGCTATTCTGGAGGCTGAGGCAGGAGAATCGCTTGAACCCGGGAGGTGGAGGTTGCAGAGCCGAGATCGCCACCACTGCACTCCAGCCTGGGCAACAAGTGCAAGATTCCATCTCAAAAAGAAAAGAAAACAAAACAAAAACCCCTGTAGCTTCGTCTGGTCCATGTTAGCAGACTTCTTCACTCATAGACTTTTTTCAGGAACTCCATGACATCCCTTGATCCAGTCTTTTTTGGGGAATCCTAAGCTATGAGAGAGATCAGTGCATGTCTGAATGCCAAAAATGAGTGAGGCTCCAGTTCCTACACTAAGACCCCCTGAGCTCTATGTAAATCTAGCATGTGACTTCCGTGTTTCTATGACAGTTAGAAGGCTGCTCCACCCACACCACATGGGACCTCTGGGGTTAGAATTCCCAATGATACAATCAAGCCTAGGAAAAACGCATCTCTGAGCCATTCAGAATATTTTATACATTTATTAGCTACTATGATTATTACCAAAAAACGAAGAAGAAGAGGAGGGGAAGGGAAGAAGGAGGAAAGGAGCAGGGATGAAGAGGGAATAGACGGAGAAGAAATTACTGCAGAAAATTTTGCCAGGATGCAATTATGATCACAAAATTAAATTATCCTCACCTAGTACTTTCTCCTTGTAATAAAAGACTTCACTTTGAGGCTGGGCACACTGGCTCATGTCTGTAATACCAGTACTTTGGGAGGCCGAGACAGGCAGATCACTTGAGGTCAGAAGTTCAAGATCAGCCTGGCCGACATGGCAAAACCCTGTATCTACTAAAAAATATAAAAATTAGCTGGGTGTGGTGGCAGGTGGCTGTAATCTCAGATACTCAAGAGGCTGTGGCAGGAGAATCACTTGAACCTGTGTGGTGAAGGTTGCAGTGAGCTGAGAGCATGCCACTGCACTCCAGCCTGGGCAACAGAGTGAGACTCTGTCTAAATAAAAAAGAAGACTTCACTTTGAATCATTTTGATTGTTGTATCTATTCTGTAAGTCAAGGCTTTTATAAGCATATAGGTACCTAGCTGCAAAGTAGTAAATAATGCCTACGTGGCCCAAAAGTGAATCAGAAAATGATGCCTCTTCAGGTCTATGACCTAGCCCCATTTGACTAACTACAGCTCACTTTTTTGGAGGGAAAAGGAGTGAGAGGTGGAAGTCACCTGTTAATCCTGGCAGATTCAGCCCCAAGGACACACATGAAGAGCAGAACCAGGATGGATTCTCATTCCGACTTGAGCCCTTGACCAGGCTGCACAATAACACAGAGGCTGTAACTCAGGTTTGAGTCAATGTCCACAGGCCCATTTTGTGCAGCTACTTGCAGTATGCTAACATGCTGGCACAGAAGTCAGTCCTAATATTTACTGTGATGGTGGTGGTGATGGTGCCACCAATAAAACTTGTCAGCTGAGAGCCCTTGCTCTGGACCACTTAAAGAGGGCTGATTTTGAGTGAGATGAAATAACTTAGAAACACAGAGGATAAAGTGGTCCTTAGGGTTGGTAAGGTGGAGGAGGGTGACCAAGTCATGAAAGATGTGCAGCGCAGACAGAAAAATGTTTTAAAAATTAGTCTAAATAGTGTGCCAGAGCAGACTGCTGAAGTTGAGGACAAATGTTTGCACCTGCAGAGAATGCTCCACTCTAGAGTTTCACAGTGCAAGATGACCTGACTTTCACAGTGGGCAGGAAGGCCTGGGTGCCTTGCTTTGGACTCAGGAAAAGGTAAGCAAGCTGAGTAGCCAGGATGCCAGTGATGAGCATTCATTCATTGAAAGGAGAAAAACAGAACCAGGAGGTGGCCTGTTGATGTCCAAGGGGGAGAAAATCCAAAGCTGTCTGGAAGATGCATGGCAGAACCTTAAACAGATTGGAAGTGGGAGGAAAAAAGGTCATGGCAAAGTTAAGGATGACTGGAGCTCCCTACCTGGGGAAAGAATGGATGGCTGTGTTTTAGTTGCCAAGACAACAAGCCTCAATGGCAGGCAGAGAGGTTACAGAGTCCCTCTCTGGGAGTCTCTGTCCGTCAATTGTGCAGCACTGGCAGGTCTTCTTCCACTTGGAAGTACAATATCCTGCTCTGGTACCAGAGGTGTGTTTATCACTGAAAAGACTCACCCTCAAATGTACAGGATGGCTGAAGGCTGCAATCATGCTACAGAAACACATAGTTCTCAGCATCGTTAATGGAAACAAACATCTGCAACACCTAATTGAAACTCATTCATAGGAAAGATAAATAAAAACATTCTAACCTCTGGCATTACACACAACTTTTTAAATCCAGAGAATGTTACAGCAGAGATCTACCTTCCTGATTGAGAATGTACTATATATATTTTCCCTTGGAAGCTAAAGATACTACAAATAAATTTGAAAACATATATTTCTTCAAAGTATTAATTTTTAAAGCAGCCAAAATTGCTAACAACCAGGAAAAGTACCCATTTATAATTTATGTTCTTGGCATATAGTATATATTGTGAATTTGCATGCATATTAAGTGCAAATAACCAGAAGAGCATAACATTAAGGCTTCAAATTTATATGTGCAAAAGACAGTAAATTTTAACATTAAAATTCTTCCCAGAAAATATTAACTCCCCACATCCCATGTGACTGTCACATAGTCAGCTGAGCAGCCTCACTACAGAACATGAGTAGTCAATAAACTTGTTCAATGAAAATTTGCATTTCCCATGCCTACTCTGCTTACCAGGCAAAGCAGGCAAGACCGTTTGGCATCATGTAGGACATGGGTAAGGTGCTAACATGGCCCAGCTTTTCAAACAAATTAATAATTTGACAGAAACAAAAAGCACCAGTAAAACTGCCACCGTTGAACCACGAACAGAATCTTTACTCCCTTATTTATAAAGATTGCAACATTGGAAAAATGGAGCAAAATAGAGCTGACTTTGCTCTTTCTACTATAATAAAAATAAGAAAGAGATTTCAGATGCCAAAACCATCTGAGTCAACCTAGCTAGGCTAGGGTGTTCAGGTGTTTAGTCCAATACTAGTCTAGATGTCGCTGTAAAAGTATTTGATAGATGGGATTAGCATCTATAATCAGGTAACTTTAGCTACAGGAGATTACCCTTGATCATGTGAACAGACCTCATCTAATCAGTTGAAGGCCTTAAGAGCGAAACTGAGTTTCCAGGAGAAGGAGTTCTCCCTCAAGACTGTAACATAGAAATCCTGCCTAAGTTTCCAGCCTGCCAACTTGCCCTACAGATTTCATACTAAAGGCTATATATAACATCAACTCTTGCAAGAGTTTTCAGACTGCTGGCCTGCCCTGTGATTTTTGGACTTACAAGCACCCACATTTGCATGAGCCAGTTCCTTAAATCTCCTAATACATTTATATTTATGTATCTAATATATAGATAGGTAGATAGATACTGTCTGATGAACACTGATACGGGATTCAAAGGGATTTTCAGTGTAGAACTAAAAAAAGTACACACTATTATAATGCATTCTTCTGGGTGGATAAGTGCTGGTTGATCTCGATTGCAATGTAAAAATTAATGTATTCTTTGTTTAAATAATGCTACTGCTTTGCAGTGCAGAATTTAATGGAAGATTTCCTTTTTGATATCCATTTAAAGAATTTTCATAGTCAACCTTAAGACAAATAAGAGTGAATTTCATTTGTGTGTAGGAGAAGGGGCTCATGAAAATCTTTCTGGTAGCTGAGCCCAAAAGGTTTTGGGGCTCACCTTGCTGCATTTATATTGTGAATTCTCTGTCAGTGCTAAGTCAAGAGATGGAAATATCCTTTCATTTATGTCTAGCCTGAAAATACATATCAGACTGTTTATTCCAATGAAGCAAGT
Source organism: Cebus imitator (assembly GCF_001604975.1). Classification (NCBI taxonomy): domain Eukaryota; kingdom Metazoa; phylum Chordata; class Mammalia; order Primates; family Cebidae; genus Cebus; species Cebus imitator. The sequence goes on along the minus strand of NW_016107411.1, from coordinate 452,969 downwards.
AACCACTTAAGTTTAGATCAAACAATTCCATGAGTATAGAGCCATTCCAACCACTCGGCTCTTTTTTGTTCCTTGGCCTTTTCATGAAGCATCTCACAGTATTTGCCTCCACACCTCTGCTCCTCCCTTCCTTCACTCTGTGACACAGAATGCTTATCCACACACTCAGACCCCAATGCTGTGTTCACTAATGATCCCCAGACCTGTGCTTCCTTCCCTGACCTCATTTCCTACCACATTCCTTATTTATTGCTGTCTGATGATCTTCTGGGAGTGGATGGGGCAACGGCTACAGTCATAGCACATCAAAAAGAAATGATCTGTTTAGCAAATTTCTATCTTTTGCTAACTGTTCCATGTCCACTGTTCCATGATTTGTAAGCTGGGAAGAGAACCAACCTGTTCCACAAGGAATTGGACATTTGCTGGCTACTATTCTGATCATTTTGCTTTTTGTTTTTTTGGACTGGTAAAGATGGGAGTTGTTCTCTAAGGCAGCAATCCAGCCTTGACTTACACTGTCTATAACTTACCTTTATCTCCCGTCTTCTCTATCAGTGCTGTCATCAAGTCCAATTCCATCTCACTCTTCTGCAGTCCTTCTTAGCATGCGCCAACTGTCTTCCTCCTCTCTAAGCTATTTTAGAACACAGCAACAATCATCTACTCAAATGTCATGTTGATCATGTCGTTTGTTGCCAAATGTTCGAAATGTTTCTTCTTGAATTATGTCAACCCCAGATCTACAAGTCCACAGCTAACTCCCTTGATGCTCCTCTTCCTGGCTGTGGTCTGTACCACTGCTCCCCACACTCCCTTGCTCTCCACAGCTGACTGTACCCTCTCTGTTCTCCAGATAGCAGGATAAACTCTTTTCCCTTATTACCTCTCCCCTTAATATGTTCCTGCTCTGGAAAAGCTCAAGAGCTGGTGGGTTTCCTTGATTCCATCTTCCAAATAACTACCCTACCATGGTATTTCACCGTTCCTGATTCAGGGATCCTAAGATTTGGGCTCACATCCAGGACATTCTGGGTCAAAAGGCAGAACTATGTGAGTAATCACTGTCCTGACTTCATCCAAAAAGAACCCCTATTTTTACCTTTTCTCATAATGATGTCTCCAATAAGAAACCTCTCAAAAATGTAAATTTCTTCTTAGCAAATTAGACATATAAACTTATCTAAAAAAGTATTATTATGCATGTGCATCAGAATACGTTTCCCATTGTGATTTATCCCCATGTTACATATAGTTACAGGTTATTTTTAGAAAACTGTTTTTTTTAATATTTGATAGCCATTAAAAGGGTAAAATAATAATCTGCTTCTTATGGAACAATGAGATGCCATTCTAGCACTTTTGCAAGTATTTGCAATTGTAATCAGTAAGGCAGGCAGAAAGAATGCCAGTGTTTTTCAATCATCACCGGCAAAAATGTAAATTTTTTAAAATTAAGACTTTAAAGATCACCTGCATTAATCTTCTGCTAATGCAAGCTGGGACTATTTCCTAGGATTCTGAGTGGCTTAACATCATCAAGACATGTCACAGGCTTCATCCAAATTATTCAATTCCTACCATACATTATGCTGAACCTCTCAGAAGATGAAACAGGAAGAGGCAACGTAAGTGTTCAGAGAACAAAAGGAAAAATGAAGCACAGAGACCTCAGGCTAAAAGCGTAAGCCCTTGAGAGGGTTTTCAGGACATACTATAGGACTAAAAAGTGAGAACAAATCAGTAGGCCCATTAGCTGTGCAGCAAATTAAAGCACCATTGTTTCCAATTTCAGTCTTGAATCTAGAGGGCACCAAACAGACTGCACTCTCAGTCCCCTCCATCAAAGAAGAGTGTTCTCTGCTATGCATTCTCAAGTGCCTTTCTTTTTTTTTCCAGATAATTTAGTGAAAAATGACTACCAGTTTCCCACCTTTTCTCCTAAATCATTATTACAAACTTCCCTAGGAACATGTTAAAGGGACAACAGGAAAATAATCAAAGTTTCAAAACACAAGCTATATTTATCATAAATTTCAACTTATCTTTTTCCTTGTATTAGAAAATGAAGTTTGCTATCTTCAGATTTATATTTCTTCTATCTTAATCCTTGGGGTAAAATATGGCATGTGGATAATCCACAAACTAAATAGCCTCTGCATTTAAGAAGTAGACCATAGTCCAGAGTCGTATACATTTTGTCATCTCATCTCATAAAAACGAAGTTGAAAGCAGCTCTGTGCAGTGTTTTGAGAGGGCAAAAGGTCTGGAAGATCCAATAAGACTACACAAGAGATTTTTAAAAATTAGTATGTATTTAAACCAATTTATTCATAATATAGCCTCAACTGGTAAATAGGACTAGGCCCAGAGATAACTGCTTTCAATTATTTAAGTAATTCTTTTGGAATTTGTTTCCACATGTGGAAATCAGAGCTACCCAACTGGTAGGTGTTGGCAGACTATTGTGCAAAGAATTGATTCCAGGTATGCAATGAAGTATGGATGTCTCTCAGCCTCTGGGAATCAGGTGGGGTTCTCAGATGGCAGGTGCCTCTGGGCAGATCACACCTGGCCATCAGCTTCCTCAAGGTACAAAGGCATGGTGCTCATGGCTTTGCTGAGAGGCACTAGAAACATCCATGGACACCCACGCCAACAGACTGCTGCAGAAAGCACCCCTTCACTTTGTGCAGAAGCAGTCCATGTGATGGCTGGAGGAGGTTTCATTCCAGGTATAGAAGGCACAGCTGGTTGAAAGTGGAGCTCTTGAAAGGTGAGGGCAGAAAGGCCTGGTAGCCAAAGCTACAAGTGACAACCCCCAAATTCTGTCTTTATACATACCAGATATTCCTTTCCAGTTGAGTCAAATGTCCTCTTTTACTGGCATCCAAGCTACGTATGGGGTGACTGCTCTAACAATAAACACACACTTTATAAATTAAGGCCTTGTTATTATTTTTAATTACTTCATAGGAAAAAATTCAGTTAATTTGGAATCTGTTGGAATTATAAAGAAAGCTAAAATTATTAATTTGTTTTAAATATAACTTTAACTGTTATAGAATATGAAATAGTGGTGAAATGGCTTATTTTTTTAAAAAATCATTACTTGTGTAATATCTCACTGACAATGACTAAAAAGAATTTGAAGAGAGCATCATTAAGCTATTGATCAAGAATTGTATTCAGCCATTTCAGGCATATAAGAGCTATACAAACTTATGTTTATGAAAGCAAGCTCAGGTTTCTCATTGAAAAATCTGAAAATATTTTATTTGAAGTTTTATATCTACTTAATATTCTATAAATGATTGTCTCCAGCTTCCTACATTATTTAGTATCAGTATCTAATGCATGCCATACTAAAGCCAAAAATTTATATGCACTGATTTAAATAACATATTTCTCTTACTGTTTCTTAGTTTTTCAATTTTAGGTATTATTGATTGACCTCCTAATGAGGACAATGAGGGTTAGGTTTTTTTGTTTGTTTGTTTGTTTTGAGACAGAGTCTCACTCTATTGCCCAGGCTGGAGTGCAATGGTGCCATCTTGGCTCACTGCAACCTTTGCCTCCCGGGTTCAAGCAATTCTCCTGCCTCAGCCTCCCAAGTAGCTGGGAGTACAGGTGTGTGCCACAATGCCCAGCTAATTTTTAGTAGAGATGGGGTTTCTCCATGTTGGTCAGGCTGGTCTCAAACTTCTGACCTCAGGTGATCCGCCTGCCTTGGCCTCCCAAACTGCTGGGATTACAGGCATGAGCCACTGTGCCCAGCCAAGGGTCCGGTTTTTTTTTATCACACATGCACATGCCTCATGTTCTCATCCTCTGAGAATAATTTCGGTTGTGTTAAATATCCATATTTACATCATTAGAATCATGTAGTATTCTATGATTATATCTCCTTTTCTGCCTTACTTTTCATCTTCCTTGGAATTAATCATTGCTATATTTAATTTGTGTTAGTTTCCTAGGTACTTATCATGATGTTATCCCCAAAGCCTCCCCAAGATCTGTAAATCTCCTCTCAGCACAAACACACTAGATGTTTAATCAATTTTACCATCTTGAAGAACTTTCTCCTGAATCACTCTACCTACTGCAATTTAGATCACTTGATCACTAGTCCAGTGCACAGCTGTTGAGATATCTTTTACAATCATCTGTGGGGTTCTTTTCACCTCGCTCTTGTGTTGGCCCCCATCTCTGGGATACCAGGTCTTTCTTTTTATTAGTTTACCATGTCATTTATTGGAGCACATTCTAGTGTTGTAAAGTTTCATGATCATCTATTGTTATTCCCTTTTAATCAGGAAACTTCTGCTTTTGAGCAATTTTGTTGAATTATTCCTTCGATGGTTTTCTGTCCTCCACTTTCTATATTCTCTCAATCTTGTGTTACTATTTTTAAATGTATGAAACAATCCTCTAGGCTTCTTATTTTTTCTATGTTGTTTCCTATTCTTTCTCTTTTTACTACACCTTCTAGAAATTTTCCTTAACTTTACCTCCTAACCCTTATAAATTCTGTTGTGTTTCATGGTTATAATATCATGCCTTATCTGTCTGGAGATAACAATGATTTCTTTTTTCAGATTTATTCTTCCAGCTGGGCATTGTGGCTCACACCTGTAATCCCAGCATTTTGGGAGGCAGAGGTGGGTGGATTGTATGAGGTCGGGAGTTCAAGACTAGCCTGGCCAACATGGTGAAACCTCATCTCTACTAAAAATATAAAAATTAGCTGGATGGTAGTGGCACATGCCTGTAATCCAAGCTACTAGGGAGGCTGAGACAGGAGAATCGCTTGAGCCTGGGAGGTGGAGGTTGTGGTGAGCCAAGATTGCGCCACTGCACTCCAGCCTGGATGACAGAGTGAGACCCTGTCTCAAAAAAAAAAAAAAAGATTTCTTCTTCCTACTAAGGTTGTTTCCTTCAAATTGCCTTTTTTGTTTATGTGCTAGTTTTTGTCTCTCATTATATCAGACATTTCCTTAAATGTCTCATGATCCTTGGCTGTTTGCTGATATTTAAGGGCAGGGCACTAGAAAGTCAACAGAAAGGTTGGGAGTGTGGTTGTTGACATAGGATTTATTTTAGAATTGTTCTGGCTAGGCCTTTCCTTGAGGGAATCCTTGATGTCAGTATCCTTGAATTCTATTTTTAGGTTAGAGTCCTAGGGAAGTTTCCTGGAGTTTCCTGTAGGAAAGGTATCCTTAGCTGCCTGCAGGCTAAGGAGCAGGGAATAGAAGGTATTGTCATTCTTAGGATTTGGTAAATCAATGTAATCCACAACCTATCACATTTCAGGACCATATTATACCACTTTTAACCTTTCCTGGTACTTTTCAATGCAGAAATCTTCTTTTTTGCCAACTTTATGGAAAACATAATCTCTATCCCTCTGTTGGAGTGAAGGAGCAGTTTCCTCCTTGTATAAAGTTAGGAACAAGATCTGAACTTTCAACCAATATTTCTCAACTGTATCTTCACTCTCCCTTCTAGGGATTCTTGTTCCTGAGCTTTTGCAGAGTTCATCAGTATAATTTGGGTTACCTTTTTCCTTTCTCTTCTGCTAGATTAAAACTTCACCTTCTCAGGTCTGCTAAAGTTACTACTCATCCATCTATATACCAAATCCCCAAATGCTGTAACTGTTGCCCTCTTTCTTTGCTGTCATCGGTGTGTGCCTTTTAAAATAAAAATCTCTTAAACATCATTTTAGTGAGGTTTCAAGAAGGGTCAGGAACTAACACATGTATTTATCCTTAATCTGAAACCTATCAGTTAGTCTTTATCCTTTTGCATTGACATCAAAATGGGGATTACTCTTTTTTCCCCCTAAAACATTAAAACAAGGCCCAATGCTCAGGAGGAACAGAAAGTAGAGAAAACAGCAACTTTTGGATTTAGATGAAACTGAATTTAATAATTGCATGATTTTATAAACTAGTACATCATTGCCTTAACAATGTATTGGACATTGTGGAAAATAAGAATATGTCTCTATTTCAAAACAGTCTCTACAAATTCTCAAAAAGATGAAAATTAAAGAGGTCCTTGAATTGATAATTAACCTAAAAGAGAGTATTCAGAGAGAAAAATCCCCAGGCAAGGGAGAATGGTAAAAGGCAAACTCAGTAGAGGAAAAAGGACCTTAAACTACATTTTGAAAAATAAAGTGTTATAGACATTTCCTCTGCAGAGTTTGCATAATGTGTATTAGGTATAAAGTGATCAATTGATTGGGGAATAAGATTTATTTTATGCAGACTAGAGCTCCTGGCATAAGAAATAAAAAAAAGCTCTTCTTTTTATAACATAGTTGCTTTAAGTGTCTTTATTCTCCATTTCTCACAATAGTAGGTCATTAAGATGTTGAAACAATTTTTTAAATACCAGCTTAGTTCGCTACAATCTTATAAAAAGAGATATAACAAAATGCATTTTTTTGTGATCTTCAGGTTTTAAAGTTATACTTTTACAGAGATTGAAAATACCATTATTATTTAAATAACTTCAGGTAAAACAACTTTGTTATTGTGCCCCTGCAGCTCTCAAGTCCCCAACACTATTTATGCTACTGAAATAATTGTCTTTACAGCACAGCATTTGATAATGTGCAGTTTTAAGGACTATATTGCCTGGAGCAGAAATGACTTTAATTGCATGGATATAGTTATGAGAGGAAGGATTCCATGCAGAACATTATGCGTGTTGCAAAATGGGAAGACCGAATGAAGAGACGAATCTCTCTTCCCCATAGTGTCTGGGTAGGGGGATGGTGGAAGTTAAGTATGGACGGGTAGCTGGACAAATCTGAACACAGATGCTTTCAAAGGCATGTAGTGGGAAATAAACTCTAACCTTCAACGAGCCCACAATTTTGTAGACAACAAAGAGACATCAGCGTTTTCTGAATAGAGAGTAGTGTTGGCAAAATGATATTTCAAAAAATGTAATCTGCCAATACTGTATAGGGCAGAAAGTCTGGTCACAGAAAACAGTTAAGACACTAAATAATACAGAGATACAAAGTCACGTGAAGCTGGCCTGGACTCCTTGGCAGTAAAAATGTGAGAGAACTCACTTCAGAGCAAGAATCAATAAAAATGAGCAATCTACATTTATAGTACTATAGATATAGGCAGTCCAGTAAAAGAAATGGGACTGAATTAGGACTGATGAAAGGACTTACGCTGAAGTAGTTTTTAAACTAAATCCATGATATTGTTTGGTTTTCAATTCAAGAAACATTTACTGACTATTCACTATATGCAAGGCATACAGCCTTTTCTCATCATTTGTCTCATTATCTTAGAAGCCAAATGTAAAAAATTCCAGTTAATTGATTTCAAAGACTGATTGATGTTCTTCTGTAAGAACAACAGATTGATTTTTTTCAGAGACAGCAATACTAATTCTTCCATCATGTCCTTCTCTTTCTGTGCACATAGTCCTATCGACTTTGGGGCCAACTCAATACAAAAGCAGAAGAAAGGCATTAAGAGAACAAGGTCCATTAGGCCCAATATTGCCTCAATTACTTTAATTCCACTATTCTTGTTCATATTACTTCTTTAATCAATAACTCTTTTCAGTTTTTCATGTTTACCCTTTTCAAAATCACAAGTAATAGGATTACAGTCTTTTGAGCTCAGTGGCAACAGAGTTTCATAAATATATTTCTGAATTTGTGATTGTCTCCAGATCTGCAACTGAGAAGTCTTCAATTAAATCAAGTTTTCCAGAGGCCATTTTATTTAATAATGTAGAGTATCTTCATGCAATATAGGTGTTTTTACCTGTTATTCCATTTGTCACTCACTGTTAAAGACAATCACACATGCTGAATGGCTTCCTAAGTATCTTCTCCCCATGCCTAAACCTTTGGGTAGTTTAACTGATTTTCAAACTGCATCTTTCTGTACATATTCCTGCCTTTTGTTTAATGTAATCTTTCTACCTTCATTGACAATTATTCTTTCCTCTAAGAGTTTCATCTGGACATTATGTTAACTCTTACCCCTTCCATATGACAATTAATCAATCCCTCAGTTCCACCTCTGTAGCAGTCTTTCAAATTAAAGGAACTCTGTTTTCCTCTATTCTTTTAACAAATATCCATGCAATGTCTACTATTAATACATGCAAGAAGCTGCACTTACAGCAGAAATAGGATACATGGTAGGTATATGGCCCTTCTCTTCAACACGTGGATAGTCTGAGAATGCTATAAAAATAACTTGTGACATATGAGAAGCATGTGAAAATTGCAATATGCAGAGTCCAATGAAAGTTCTAGAATTCACAAGGGGTAAATCATTCATGAGTAGAGAAAAGTTTTCATAAAGGATATGAATTTCAGTGAGGTCTTAAAGGAGGGGAGGATTTTGAAAATGGAATCTAAAAGCAAAATAACAAATTCTGTGTGAAAAGCAAAGCAGGCAAATCTAGGAGAATAAATGATTCAATGGAGTAAATTAAAGAGAAAAAACACTTGACTTCCCTTTGGAAGCAGTGAGACCAGGACAAGGGTCACAAAGGAAGAGTTTGGCAGGATATAATCACTCTTTCACACAGCCATTCTCCCTGCAAGGAGCAGGAAGAACTGAAGACATACAAAGGAGGGCTCAACATTGTGTCAAAGGCCCTTCAAGATTTGATTTCTGTCTTCGTATAGAGTCTCATCCAGCCCTATATCCCTCTCCCAACTTTATGCTCCAGCAATATCTAAACAACATGGAATACACAAACATGCCCTGCCCTGTCATACCTCTCTGCTAATCTATCCTCTGTTTCCTTTAGAATGTTCTCTCTCTACCACTCATCTCCTACTAATTTCCATTCAAATAAAATATTCTCTATAAAGTATTTCCCAATTGTCCCAAGCCAATTTAGTTGCTCTGTTTCCTATATAAAAGGTATACTTAGTTTTATTGCTCCATCGTAGTCATGCAAAAATCATTGCTATCTCCCATATAAATTATAATATACTTGATACTATGTCCAGAACAAAGTTTGGCACCTGTCAAAAGGGTACTACATGAATGAATGAACGAATGAATGAATGAACGAACCAACGAGCAAACAAAACAGAATGGTCATATGAACAAGCAAGAAAAAGAGAAAGGCTTAGAAAGAATAACTGTAGATTTAAAAAAGGAAAGTAAAATATAAAAGAATTATAGAAATTTGACAGAGCTTAGTGACAACTAAATGCAGATGAAGAGAATTCCAAGCTTCTGAGTTCCCTGCCAAAAGCCACTGCTCTTCTTCATCACTTTTATATTATCAGCTCATAAGCACTTAACATAAACTCATGATTTAAATGAAACAAAGAAGGAACCATCAGAGGGAGAGGAAGAAGATCCTACAGAAAGCAGACATTAAGATTCATATTTTAACTGATTTGTGTACAAATTTTGAAGTATAATTTGTTTAATTAAAATACTTTCCAGAATATCATAATTACATTCTAATGTCAGAGATCTAAGAAAAACTTACCATGTTAATTATTAACTAAAAGGACATAAGAATCATTTTTCTCATTTTCCCCTTTTTAAAATCAGAGTCTAACAAGTTAGCAAATTATTATCAATTCCATGAGAGTCTTATAGCTGAGTTTTCAGAAAAGTAAGATTAGTGAAATTAGAGAATGCAAAATGGAGTAAAGACAAAGCAACAATAACAAACTCGTTTTTCATGTTCAAGGCACCTGAGGTTTTATTTCTGGGTTATTTTCTCTTTAATAATAGAGAAGTATTAGGTACATGTAAGATTACTTGATTATTAAAATAAGACTTATTGGGATGTGATAATTGTTATAGCGCACACCATAGAGTACTTCACTGGCTATTTTGGGACAGATGAATTACAAGCTTATAATTGCTCACTAGGACCTACCTGCAGCTGGCAAGGGCTATCCCACCATCACATGGTTTGATCATTGCGTAACCAAAACAAATTAACTGTTTCAATTTTAATGAAACCCTATAGCCATGCCCACAAGCCACACTTAGGAGAGTTCACATGGAAAGTTATAGGAGACCTCTAATGAAGGGTAGTAAGCTCTTGCATAAAATGGAAAAGGAAAGTTAGCAATGGAGACACAGGATGAAGTTATACATCTATACCTGGCATTTGGTGGAACTGTGCCTGCATGCATCACACACGTCATAAATATTTGCTGTTTGATTTATCAATTTTGTTAGGACGAATGTCAGCGTGAAAAATGCTAAGATGAATTTTTAATTTCATTTTCATTTTCTACTGCCTGTCATCATCTTATAAATTCACTGCTGCCTAGGCCAATGCTATCAGTTGGCCTTGGGACAGCCTGCAGCCCCACCTGCAGGAACGCAAAAGTTCCTGTGGGGCTGGAAAAGCTTGTAAGTAAATGATTCCACCCTTTCTGCAGCTCAGACTTCCTGGAGGCCTGGGCCTGACCCACACAGTCAATATCTAGACATTGACCTGCTGCTTACAGCATCTCCACACAGCACTAATCCAGGGGCTTAAATGAATTCACAGGGCTCCTAAAGATGCCTGCCTCACTCCCAGGAGATCTGCCCCTGGACTTTCACTCATCTCAGCAGGGGGTTTCCTTTTGCTATTAAAAAGGTAATCCTTTCCTGGAAGTAACAGTAGACATGGCTAGAAAGCACTACCCCAAGAGGAAATAAAGGGTTTTCCAAATAAGCAACTCTAAAGGACAGATCATTTAAGTGCTACCTTGAGACCAGTATCCTAATAATTTATCAACACCCAAATCTGAACACTTAAAAGGTAACTTGTAATAATGTTGAGCTAAAGGAAGCATAAAGAAGGAATAAGACATGATTAGGGCAGATCTACTTCAGGATAGCATTTAGAGATTAAAGCCAGAGAACAGAATGTTAAATTTAATAAGTGCAAAGCGATGCAGCTGGAAAGAAAGAATAGCCCGGCTAAGTATGATTTAAATTGTATTGAATTAGCTGGAACAATATCTTGATGTACTGATAGAGGCAGCATGTAAATTGGCAGTTCAACCTGTGATGCCAATGGAGACAGCAGTACCAGCTCACACAAAGGGCTGTATTTTATAAAAACCCCACCTGCTACTACCTTTAAAGGAAAACTCTTATCTCATTTATGATATTGTTTAGCCTGGACTATCCTGAAGGCAAGAGTTCACTGAGGACAAATGTTGGCATAATACCTGCCCACCTCTGGTCACTGCATTTTGCTTTGTCAAATTAAATTTGGCCATGGCCTTTATGGTCCACATCATTCACTAATTCAACAAATATTAAGCAGCAGGCACCATGCTAGATGCTTTAAGGGTATCTAGAGGAATTCAATTCAGGCATACCTTGAATATATTACAGGCTCGGTTCCAGACCATTACAATAAACCAAGTCATATGCATTTTTTGGTTTGCCAGTGCATATAAAAGTTACGTTTACACTATACTATAGTCTATTAAGTGTGCAATAGCATTACATCTAAAAAACAATGTATACACCCTAATTTAGAAATCCTTTATTGCTGAAACAGGAACACCATATGAGCACGTGCTGTTAGAAAAATGGTGCCAATAGAATTGCTGGATGCAGGGTTGCCACAAACCTTCAATGTATAAAAAAACACAATATCTGCAAAGCTCAATAAAACCAAGTGCAATAAAATGAGGTATGCCAGCATCCACATAGTGTTATCTGCTGAATTGTGTACACCAAAAAGATGCTGCAATCTAAATCTCTCATACATATGAATGTGACATTTTTAAAAATAGAGTCCTTGCAGATGATTGAGTGAAGATGAGGTCAGTAGGGTGAGCCCTAATCCAATATTACTGGTGTCCTTACTAAAAGGAAACCTGGACATAGACATAGACACACACGTAGGGAAGACAGTGTAAAGACACAGGGAGAATACCATCTACAAGTCAAGGAATGCCTGAGGCTGCCAGAAGGTAGGAGAAAGGCCTGGGACAGATTCTCCATCACAGCTGAGAAGGAACCAACCCTGCCAACACCTGGACTTTGGACTTCCAGAATCCAGAGGCAATACATTACTGTTGTGTAAGCCAGCCAGTTTGTGATGCTTTGTAAAGGCAGTCAGATGAAAATAATACAGACTGGGTCACCAAAGAAGCAAGACCAATAACAACATGGCCATGGTCATCAGAACTCCTAGTGTGGGTATATCTACAGAAGCTTTGGCTCGGTTAACGAGTCCAGGTTCAGTCATTGGACAATAGATCACCACCATCCAAATCAGTTCTATAGAGGTCATCAAAGAAAAAGACGGCTCATATCCTAAGGAGAGACTAGCCCGATGGGGACTGTTTAATCCTCTAAGAAGATGATTAGAAAAAAACAGAAGTAATAAAGGTTAATGGAAAATTAATCTCAGTGACCTGTTTGGGAAAATCAAAGTTGTGAGACATGCATTTATTTCAAAAGAAAATGCAAAGGAAATTTAGAAGGATACCTTTAGATAAGGGGACAGAGATAAGACTTTAATTAGAAGTCTTCGGTATTCATTTATTTACATAAATGTTAAAAAGATAAAGGCCTCATGATAAGCTGATAAAGTTGAACAACAGTAGTAATTTTATGTAAACTCTGTAGAAGTTGGAAAGAGATTTCAAGTGACCAGTCCTGTTTCTTTGCTGGATGTTCACAGAGGCCCTGTCATAGGTATTTTGTAAATGCTCCCCAAATGCATGTTAGTTCACCGAGATCTTCAGCCACAGTCCCTGAAATCCAGATATAACTTAGACACAACTAAGAATGCCAGAGGTATAATCAAACTAAATCCCTTCCCATATGGTGATAACTAACCTGCTTGTTATTTGTGGTGCACATACCATCCCTTTACCTGAGCATGGTGAGCTCTCTCTCCTCCACATATTATAAATATGATAGCATGCTGGCAGCAAAGGACCTGTAAAATAAAGGCCATTTTGTTAGAAAAAAACTTCAAACATCAATTTCAGAGAGGTGACTGAACCTATCTATGTAAGTAGATGCAAGGTTTCGCCTGCAAAGTTCGAGCTGAACATTGCCCTTTCCATTTCTGGCCATTGCGATTGAATGCCCTTGGAGAAGGTCTCTGCATGGTGCTAACTTGGTAACAATCAATAAATGTGAAGGTCTCATCATAAACAAAGCCTTAGAACTGTCAATCTTTCAAACAGTATTTCTGCTTTGAAAGTAGTCTTTCTTGCTAAAGTAGATACACTAAGGCCAGTCCTAGGGCCAGGGTTTCCCAAATCTAAGAAAGCCTAAAAAAATAAAGCTATATGTTAATTAAGGGTAGTACAATCTAAAATGTCATTCAAAAGCAGTTTTGGGGTTGACTAGTATCAGATGTACCGTTTTTAAGTGTGAGAAATTCTTTTAAGTTTCCAAATTGAAATAAGAGTTACACACTTATAAGCTTTTCCTCAGGAAATTTGTTGTTCTGCAAACTATAAAGTGCTCCTAGACATTTTCATAGGATAAAGCCCAGCTTTCTAGAAAGTGTTTTAAAGCCTTGTTCCTCAGAACGTGGTCCATAGGCAGCGAAATCAGCCTCACCAGGGAGCTTGAAGTGCTGAATCTGAGAACCTACCTGAGACCTATTGCAACAGAATCTGCATCCTCAGATAATCCCTATGCACATTAAAGTCTGAGAAGCATGGTTTTAAAGTGCCTTATCCATCAGGCCCGTGAGTCCTAGAATCATAAGAAATAGGTTGCCCCCAAACTTCAAGACCATCCTCTGGTATCTAAAACTTAAAGGGATCACAAATCCTTTATTATAGTTGTATGAATCTGGAAACAAATATTCTACTAAACTCTCCAGAAACACCTTACACATGGCTATATCTCTTTTCTTTCCAGAACATGCAGCCTAATTGTAAACAGATATCTAAAAGCATAGCCAAATTTAGAAGAATTTATTTTACACTTTAAAGATCAGCATCTGTAGACATCAAAGATAGACATTATTTGTTCCATAATGAGGTGCTCAGTAATAATGAATACTGTGCAAAGAGCCTAAAGTGGAAAGATAAAAATTACCACACAACAGCCAGGCGCAGTGGCTCACGCCTGTAATCCCAGCACTTTGGGAAGACGAGGCAGGTGGATCAGGAGGTCAGGAGTTCAAGTCCAGCCTGGCCAAAATTGTGAAACCATGTCTCTACTAAAAACACAAAAATTAGCTGGGCATGGTGGTGGGCACCTGTAATCCCAGCTACTCAGGAGGCTGAGGCAGAGAATTGCTTGAACCCAGGAGTCGGAGGTTGCAGTGAGCTGATACTGCTCCACTGCACCAGAGTCTGGGTGACAGAGGGAGACTCTGTCTCAAAAAAAAAAAATTACAACACAGCATGACAGATCTAACAGGAAAAGGTCAGCACAGGAAGCCAGGGGCAGGGGAAGGTACTGGTACACACTTAGAAAGTACCTGACCTAGGTGGGAAACTCTGGGAAGGCTTCCTGAGCTGAGTCTTGAAGCAATGCACCTATACGTATAGTGACTGTGGCCTTAGGTTAGGGCAGGTCACTAGACTAGCAAGGAGTCAACTATCTTACTTCAAAAAAAATCAAAATGTGATTTTATCGAGTTTTTTAAGCTTCTTTAATATTTGAATGCATGAGCTATAACTGTGACAGCCCTTAGGAATATTTCTCTTCCCCTTCAACTCTCCTACAAGACACGGAGGAATGACAAATGTCAAACACAAGATGCACTACTCAGAAGTTGGCTGCAAACTGTAAGGGGGCAGGAATAGCAGAACTGTACCTACACATTTGCTATTTGATCACACAGAGTGTCGATGAAACTGCCACCACCAATAAGGGGACAATAAAGAGAATTACATTAAAGTTAATACAAAAGTCAGGAAAATGTCTTCAGCAAAGGACACTGGCTATTTGGCAGATGCCCTGCTGGGAGTAATTGAAGACTCTCAGTGTGACCAAAGTGTCCACTCCCCTCTCTGAGCCCCTCTCTTCTTCCTGAATTTAAACAGTTCTTATCCCATTTCCTTCCCTCTCACTTATTCTTGCGATTTCTCTGACTCATTTTCCTTCTCCTTCACTACCTCCAAGTACCTTCCTATCTCTAATTCAACTCGCTTCTTTACCCTTTTAATCTGCCCATTTTTGCACCCCTTCCTTTTGTGAGAAGAAGGAGCTAAGAGAGAGAAAGAAGGACAACAAAACATCTTTTTTCCTTTTTTTTTTTTTTGCTCTTTTCCCTTTTCTTATCTAACAACCCACATTTTTATTTCCCTTTTCTATGCTCTCTTTTCTTTCCTGGAATCAAACCTCCATTGTCAGTATATAACCATTTCTCCCAAGCACAGAGCTTAGAAATGATAGGAAAATTGCTTGACTCCTCTACTGTACCATTGTAATTCTTGGGAGTTCTTGGATTCTCCTAACCCACTGCCAGGTCAGTGACTGAGAAAGAAAAGAAAAACTTTCAAAAATGCAGTAACCTAGTATTTTCTTAGCATTTCTTAAAATGTAGAACAATTCTGAGTTATTCGAATAAAACTGTAAAACATATTAGACAAAAGGTTTCATTCTACCCTAGTTCTCCCTAAGTGTATTTCCTCCAACCCACCATAAAACCAATCCTTTTGTTACACTTACTCCTTTTTGTGCATATCCCCAAAACCCTCCTGGAATGACTGAAACATGCTTCATTACCAGTAAGAGCCAGATAAATGACAAGGCAGGAATTAACAGACTGCTTCTTTACAATGACACAGTGTAGCACACAAAGAGCCTCATTTAATGCCCCATCAGGAAGCCTTATAAGTTACAGCTTAATAAATATATGAAGATTATCGTAATATAGAAAACATCTGGTGCCACTTCCCACATGAAATGCACTTAACGGAGAACTCTACAGAGTAGGCTCTGATATGGCAATCTTGCATGTAGTCTTTGAATTGCAGAAAAGTAATTTGGTTTCCTTTAGGTATTTCACTCTTTATTTTCAACCTATGAACTATCAACAAAACTTTGTAAACAAATCTGATTTCCCAATCTTTTTATCCCAGCCCCTATATACCATATATGCCCCTGAAATATAGTACATATTCCCAAAATATTTGCTGAATGAATGAGTTGACGAGGCAAACGATCACTGGCCAATCAACATAAGCCTTAAGACATAACTGAATTAAGTATTTGAAGGAAAACAGGGCCGGGTGCAGTGGCTCATGCCTGTAATCCCAGCACTTTGGGAGGTTGAGGCAGGTGGATCACTCAAGGTCAGGAGTTTGAGACCAACCTGGTCAACATGGTAAAACTCCAACTCCACTAAAAATATAAAACTTAGCTGGCACACCTGTAATCCCAGCTACTTAGGAAACTGAGGCAGGAGAATCGCTTGAGCCCAGGAAGTGGAGGTTGCAGTGAGCCAAGATTTCAACACTGCACTCCAGCCTGGGCAACAGAGTGAGAATTCACCTCAAAAAAAAACCAAAAAAACAAACAAAAAAAAAAGCCAGTATTTAAAGGAAAATATCACACAAGAATGTACTTTGAAAATTTCCCCTAGACTTTTGGCATTGACAGCTGATATGGCTCTGTGTCTCTACCCAAATCTCATCTCAAATTGTAATCCCTACATGTCGAGGGAGGGAAGTGACTGGATTAAGGGGGTGATTCCCCCATGCTGTTCTCATGATAATAAGTTCTCATGAGATCTGATGGTTTACAAATCAGTTTTCCCTGCTCTCCTGTGCTCTCTCTCTCACCTGCTGCCCTATAAGGTATGTCTGGTTCCCCTTCCACCATCATTTTAAGTAAGTTTCCTAAGGCTTCCCCAGCCACACAGAACGGTCAGTCAATTAAAACTCCTTTGTTTATAAATTATGTAATCTCCGTTAGTATCTTTATAGCAGTGTGAGAACCGACTAATACATCAACTAATCATAAGGTCAATATAGGGTCTTGGATATAACTTACCTCTAAGAACTAAAATGAAAAGAGGGTCTGCTTTGGGCGGAGATGCTGAGCAGTCAGATGTGACAATATTCTGTCTGCAAATGAAATGGAAAACTCTAGAAAGCAAACAAAAGTTCTAAAAAACTACTATTTGTTCCCATGATACTCTCTATACATATCCCATTATTGGTGAAGGGCTCATTACAGCATGCATTTCTTCAAAGGTTTCTGAGTTATACTGGAATATCAGGACCTGATTACAGCCCACTATGATTTCCTAGGCAAGCCAAAAAGAAACCTCCAGAATAGATCTGCTCTAAAGATCAGGAAAGGGATTGGAATCCTATTTTGCAGAAGGGGAAGGTAAGTTGAGTTGTGTCTGGATAGAACCCAAAGATCCCTATCTCTCTGGATTTACTTCTGAATTTAGGAACTAGGTTAGCAGTTCCCCAATCAACCAAGAGTTTACTGGAAGAGCTAGTAGTAGGAATTTGTTATATCTTGTTCTAAATCTCTTAATAATTTAAAATATATATTTTATCAAATATCACCAATAGTGTTCCAGATATTAGAATCTACCTTGTGTTCAAAAACTATGAGAGGTACTTTCTACCATTCATACCATTGACATCATTGGACTGGGATCATAACCCCTCCAGAAAAGAACTCTTTAGAAACCTACCCAATCTATCACAGAGAAAGAGAGCTTCTTGTATCTTTCAACTCCATTATCCCTGCAGACTTGAGCCAGTTTTAACAAATGCACTGCACTTACATCTGAAAAAGATTTGACCCTTTGAAGAAGAAAATGTAGACATTTCTAGGATATATGTATTTTAGTGTAACTCTAACCCAAAGTAAAGTATTTTGCAAATACTTTAGAAGGTATTTACTAAAGTAAATTTACTAAAGTAAAGCCTTGGTAAATTTCTCCCACTTTTCTACCATTAGATAATATTCCCTTTATCCAATCCTATTTCTCTACAACTATCCACTTTTTCATCACCTAGTATAAAAATACACAAGTACAACCATTTCTTCAGGTCCTTGTGTCCACACAAAAGCTTCTTTGTCATGTACAATTTATATTAAATACATTTGTATCCTCTTCTCTTGTTAATGTCTTTTTAAGAGGGGCATCAGTCACAAACTTAGGATGAATGAGGAAAAGCTATTTTCTCCTTCTACACCATTTTAAAGCAATCCCTAGGTACTGCTCATATTACGTCTGCATGTCGTGAGGCCTAGTTCTGTTATCATTCAACCAACAAGGGTTCTAATAATAAGGAACTAGAGAAAAGGAAAATGTTCTAACCTTTTTCCCTTTAAATTTCACTTTGAGATTTCCAATATAAGTTTCCTAGTTATATAAAAACCATAGCTCTATGATTTCAATCCTGTAAGTCTGACTTCATCCTTATTTCATTTCCAGAAAGAAAAACATAGTTGCATTTGCCATCTGAATTCACTACCTACAGTTCCACAGCTATGTTTTTGTACTGGGGCATTGAAAGACAGAAATAAGTAGGGACAAAAAAGTCTGTTACCTCTGAAAGCCAGATGTGAGTCCCTTCTCACCCTGCAAATCACATGCCATCCTTTTCCAGATCAATTCTTTGTTTAGTTTCACCAGTATATCAGCATCTTTCAATTTCTTCTACTCTCATCTCAATAAGCTATGGCTTATGGAAAAGATAAACCTGATTTTTTTAAAACCTGCTTCCTTCCATAACATTTGTTTGCATGTGTGTATATATATACATGTTCAATTCTCATATGATTTCCAAATTAGTACTCAAGTTCAAATAGTCAAATCATGCTTACAAAACAAGATCTACAAAGTGAAAACAGATTGATGGAGTACCCTTACCACCACTTATACCATATCCCTGACAGATACGAACCACCCAGAGGATCTGCTTTTCAGTCCCCAGGTGCAGCCAAGCCCTCCACTAAACAAGGCTTTTCCTGACTGAGGGACTGGGTGAATGCCTCTATGAGAGATCACTGCATATTTTCATAGTTTACAAGGATAAAGCAATTACAGCTTCAGTTGTTCATGAATAAAGCCTCTTTAACATTTTAATGAGAACATTAACTCAGCTTCACTTGGTTTGGCCTCTCTAGGAAGTCTGTTAGCCTAAGAGAAAGTTTCTTTAAAAACCAGTAATGAAATTGCAAGCCTCCCTGTGCCCCACAGCATAAGTGGGCCACAAACATTGGCTGCACTGTTTCTCTCCTGAAGTAGCCTATATATTTTGATAAGACTACAGTTTGGTAAATGAAAGAAGGCATCTGAAGAAATACGTCTCTGCAGTATTTGTGTGCTTGTATGTGTTCACTCATTTTATATCTGACTTGTCTCCTAATTTGCTTTTTATGTTACACACAGCTTTGAGTACAATGTGTGACTCAATAAATGTTAAATCATACTTTTCTGCAATTTTCCTTTAATAATTTTCTACTGCCTCTGTTCACTCTTGCAGCGTGACTGATTCCCACCAAGGCTACCAAACTGCCATTCGTCTGGAGACCCATTAAATTCAGCAGAAAACCAGCAGAGCTTCAGAAGCCAAAGGTGAACAAGAAATAATTCCCAGACTCAGTGACTTAACATGAATTTCTGCCTCTACTCTGAACAAAACCTGGAGCAGAGTGAATGAAGAGAAGACTTGTCACCATAAGAGTAAAGCCCAAAAGAATGAATGTCCAAGTTTTAACTCTTTAACTCTTCAAACGTCTGTTGAGTATGTACTATGCAGCCGCAATTGTTCTAGATACTGGGGATACAAGCCAGGAACAAGACAAGACTCTCACTCTCTAAAGTTCTAATGAAAAAGACAGGCAATAAACCAAAAAAAGAATGTCAGAGGGCAATAGGAGCTATGAAGAAAATACAACAAAGTGACAAGAGGCTAGATAAATAAGGTGAAAATTTAAAGCCAAGCAAACCAAAAAGCTACAGTAAATCCTCAAGATCATAAAAAGACATGGAATAACCTTAAAAGCTATTACTAAGTGAAAGAAGTCAGTCTGAAAAGGCTGCATTCTATACCATTCCAACTACATGACATTGAGGGAAAACTCAAACTATGAAGACAGTGAAGACATCAGTGGCTGCCAGGGGTTAGGGGGGTGGGAAGGGCAGGAGGAATAGGCAGAGGGCAGAAGATTTTAAGGGCAGTGAAACTATTCCATATGATACTACAAGAATAGATACATGTCATTATTACATTTATCCAAACCCATAGAATGTACAACACCAGGAACAAACCCTAATGCAAAAGATGAACTTTCGATGATAATGATGTGTCATCACAGGTTCACGGATTGTAACAAATGTAGCACTCTGGCGGGGGGTGCTGATAATGCAGGAAGCTATGCATGTGGGAGCTACATGGGAAATCTCTGTACATTCCACTAAATTTTGCTGTCAACCTAAAATTGCCCTCCAAAATAAAGTCTGTTTTTTAAATCCTTAAGAAAGAATGTGGTGAGCTAAAGAACTGAAGAGCCCAGCTTGGCTAAACCACAGTGAACAAGGTAACCAGTTGTGTGATTAGAGTAAACCAGGCAGACCATGGTTAGAAGCTTGAATTTCATCCTAAAAGCACCAAAAAGCCACTGAATAGTTTCAAGCAGGACTTCTGACTATGTATTCTACATTTTTGAAAGGTCACTCAGGCTGCTGTATGGAAAATGGATCATAGTGAGGCAATCAACAGAGGCTGATGATGGTGGTCTAGTCTAGGATAGCAGCATCAGAGCAGTAGAAGTAGATGGATTTGAAAGAGGAGCTGACGGAATTGGTGGTGGACAGATTGGATGTAGAGGATGAAGAAGAAAGCGGAATCAAAGATGATTTCTGAATGGGAGAAGAGATCATGCACTGAGATGGGGGAGACCCTGGCTACAAAACCACACAAGGTGCCATGTGTCATGGTCCAGATCTCTGGAAGCAGTGGGAGTGTTCAGCCCACTAAGGGAAATCAAGTTCAGCTTGCTCGATCTCTGCCTCAGCGTGAATAGCAAATGTGTGTGTGTATACACATATACCCATGTATATGTATATATATACATGAATATATGTAAATACATAATTTTTAATACTTTTTTTTGCAATTCAAAGCAAATTTTAAATCACGTCAGCAATCTTTCGAAGAACAGAGAGCCAGGGTTGTTATTGTCCCAATTAATAGGCAAGGCAGCCGATGGCAAATGAGGTGAAGGGTCTTCTGAAGGTCACACAGCAAGCAGTCAGCAATGCTGAAAGGAGGGACCCAGCTTCGTTTCAGGAGTCCCTGTGGTACATCACACGCTCTGTCTATCATCTGGAGCACACGGGGCACCCCGCAAGCACTATCCTCAGTGTGAGAACATTTTCAGATGAGGTAAGGGTGGGGGTGCTGCTGCCTTGCCCGTCATTTCCTTTTTGCTCATCCCATCACAGACACTATTTTAATAATCCATAAAATGTGGCTGATAAAACTGAAAGATCGTTAACACCAAAGCAAACTTTACAGAGAGCAAATCAAATGTTAAGGTAGATTGTGGCATAGATTTTTAGAGATGTTTAAATTATGTACCACAAGGCCTCTACTGCATAAGCTCTTCAGAAATCCTTCTGAGGGCTGCACAGGTGGAGATTCCTCGTGCATGGAAGGAACACACGCCCAGGACTCACAGGCCTTTCAGTAGCCTCATCTGGAATTCTTCATCTTGTCTTTAGGTTTCTCAAAGAACATCAAAAGTACAGGAAGGACACATTTTAGGAAAAAAGACAAAAACACTAGAACCAAAGAGTTCACACATCTGGTGTTTGTAACATTATTTAAAGGAATACAATTTATCTAGATGAAATTACCACTAAAATAAGTCAGATCATATTTAAAGAAGACACATGCTAGGGGCTGGACTGGGAAGCCTGGACACACTGTTTAGTCTGTATACTACCTGCACAAGTTTCAAAAATATGCTTTCGTTTTTCATCTACCAGGCTTTCCCTAGGAGCTGTGAGGACTCCCACCTCATATTTAAAAGTCTGACAGAGAAACAATGAAGCAGTGTCCGCCTCTGTGTTTGTCCCTATGAGTCATACATTTTCTGTTCCTACTAAGCGTGGGTTGGTTTTTTACTTGTTGACTTGCAGACTTCCTCTCTGCTGCTTTTCTCTAATAATATTTTTCCAAAGGACCCCTACCTTGCAAGCACAGTTCCACTAAGGAACAACAGGCAATTATGCACAATCACAGTGATCACAGTTACTGGGGCCTGATATAACTGGACTGAGAATACCCACAGAAAGGAGTTCAGGGAAAAGAAGCTTGAGATACCTGATCAGCTGCACCCCGGCCTCCAGTCTACAGATTTAGAAAATCACTTGTCAGGACTGAAACCATGGTGGTCATATGTGTTGCCTTCTTATTAAGATGGAGTCATTTCTATCTATTACTGATTGTCTTGCCAATACTTTCACAGAGGTACACGGTAATACACACTCAGCACATGCAAAGTAGAGTTGAAACTTGCCCTGCTATTAAACACTCAGGTGGGTCACCCTCTGAAACTGCCCACCGAGTCTCCTGCCAAGACCCTCCATCAAGGCCTTATCTCCCTGTCCATTCTGTCCTACAGAACCCTTTTTACTTCTGGACACACCACCTTCCTGACTATTTTCTCATATCATTAAATTTTTCTTTCCTTTCTGGGAGTGTGGTCAGTGAGATTTGCAGAGAATATAGGAAAGGCAGATGGCAAGAATGAAGGTAAACTGGGAGTAATTTGGAGGGTTCAGAGAGCCTGCTCCCAGGAAAAGCCGGAGTCAGGCATGGAGATGGACTGATGGTGGGAGGCAGGGAGAGCAAAGGGCACATGAGTGGGAGTGGCCAAAAGGAAGCAAAGGGTCAGGAATGAGAAAGATTCAACATGGGGGCCTTTGGTGCCACTAAGAGACATTGTACAGGTGTCTCTGAGGCTGCAAGAAGGAGGCTGTAGCGTGCTCCTGCCACCTAAACTAAAACAGGCAAGAAACTGAGCACTCAAAAGTAAGACAAATACTGACAATCTTCTCCCTTCACACACAAAACAACTTCTCTCTAGGGCTCTATTTCTCTTCTTTCCTTCGCATCTTGAGCCCAATGTCAAATCCCTAGTATCCTCACTTGACATCTTGAGGTGACAATTATTACAATGATGAGTCTATAAAGATCTTTACACAATTTGACACTATAACTTTGTTTGCAAAGAATTTTTTTATATCTATGGTATCTTTTAGTTCTCACAAGGTTGTGCCATAAACATTATTAAATAAACAAACACATCCAGACTCAAAGAAATTTAGAATCATGCACAATGCTACACAAGTGAAAGAATCTGTATCCAAATCCAGGTCTTCTGACTTGCGATCCTGTGCTTTCTAGAATACACTATTAGTCTATTTCTTCTTTGTTATTTTTATTTATTTTTAGGTTTCACTTTATTTTTAATTGACAAAGAATAATTACATAGTTTATGTTAGTCTGTCTGTTCTCTAACTCTCTATTCTGTACATTTTACTAATTTAGACTTCACTAAGACTTCAGAATTGGTGAGGCAATAAAATATCATTTGATACTCTATGTATCAAATCTGGGAAGTGCTAAATGTGCATCCAATATATCCAGGAGGCTGAATGGGATGCTATCATTCTGAAAGTGAAGAAGAAAAGGAAAGCTTACATTCTTTTAGACATCAGGGCCAACATCGGCAGTTTAACATCAATATGAAATTTTTAAAATGGATTTGCTAACTACAAATGACTTAATTTTGAATTTATATCTAGTTATATTTTATAAGAGTCAAAAAAATTCCCCCAAATATAAAAAATATAATCTTAAAGTAATGGTACTGGGTCTACAGGCTAATTTTTTTTTCAAAAAAAAAAAAAACCACATTCTTATGATTTTGTCGCATACTTTTATTATGTAATATAGTATCCTGTAGTTCAATTTTTTCTATGAATTTGGCTCTGCCTCTTCTTTTAGAGTCTGGCACTAGGTTGGTTTTCAAATATTTGTTAAATAGATGATGGATGCATAAATGGATGAATGCATACGTCTGTAAAGTTATACTCCATGTCAGCTGGAGAGTTAAATGCCACTTCCTTCAGGCACAGTGGGCCAGCCCTGGACTTTGGAATTCCAGAGATACAAATTCCAATCTAGCTGTTTGTCAGCTACATCATCTTAAGCAAATTACCTCACCTCTTGATTCCAAGTTTCCTCATCAGCAAAACGGCAACAACACCGAGTACCACACAGGATTGCTGTGAGGATAAAATTAAGTCGCACACTTGACACACTGCCTAGGCTGCAGCAGTTAATACAGCTTATTTATCCTCTCTCTTCTCTCTGTCTCACATTTAGCATGACCCCTTTCATAACACCAACCTTGATAATGGTGTTTCAGTATATAAAACTCTGCTGTAAAGCTAATGGCCAAA
Organism: Cebus imitator; assembly: GCF_001604975.1. NCBI lineage: Eukaryota > Metazoa > Chordata > Mammalia > Primates > Cebidae > Cebus > Cebus imitator. The sequence goes on along the minus strand of NW_016107411.1, from coordinate 428,540 downwards.
CAGCAAGTTTATTTACAATGACTCAATTTCCCCTCTACTAACATTAAACTTATCTGTTCATGGTCTAGAGATAGGTTGTTATGCATAGCAGGTGTTCAATAAATTTTTATAACTTTGGAAAAAATTCCCAGAGAATTGAAGCTCACTCTTTTGGGCACTAATACTCTCTTCATTTGAACGCTTTCAAAAATGTAATATGCACTCAACCACTATGCTAAGCAGCAGGTTGAAAGAACTCTAACCTCTTCTTGACTCAGTTATCAACATGAACTTAGACTTAACACCGTAATGAAAAATAATAATTCCTTGAGGGGTTTTTAAGTCAGTAGATTTGCTCATACCAAATATTCCCAGATTTCTATACCGTGATCATTTCTTCCTGTGATCAGCACCATGAGACACTGGGGAATTAACAAGATCAAGTCCCTGTCATCTTCAAAGGGTTCACCAGGAACAATTCCCAGCTATTTCTTATCTGTGGCCTCATGACACACACACACATTTTGGTAAGAGCTTTAAGGAGGGACCATAGTCAAAGGAGGACTGTTCTGTCCCTCATTTGACACATAATTCCTACTCAACGAGTATTTACGAAGCAAATTGAGTAAACAGTATGTAACTTTTGTAATTATTAGTTTCTATTTGGAGATGTTTTTCTAATCCATGGCTAGGCCCTTTACTCATTTGCAGCTATACTTTTTCATATGTGAGATAAGACAATTGGGTTAAATTATCCCTAAGATCCTTTTCAACACTAATATTCTATGATCCAATACTCCTAAGCTCCAGAGGATAGAATTGCTGGAAATATGACCACTGGATAAGTGAGGTATTAGAGGACATAATGAATAAAGAATGCATCCTCTGCCTTCAAATGCAAAATCCTACCAAAAAGATATTATCTGTGTGCCATGGAAACAAATGCCAAAAAGATTAGCTCTCTTACTTCTTTCTCTCATCTTAATACCATATGTAGGAGTAGACATATTGACCTTGGAGTGTAAACATACTAATACTTTTTTTCCCTTGTGTAAAATGTTCATAATAAATGAAAAACCTAGTATATCTCAAAAGAAGTCAACTGTATTCAGGCAAATACAAACTTAAAGGGTTTTTCTCTAATAACTAAATGCAGTGCTTCACTGACCTTTTGTTCGTAGCTATTTCCTCAAACACAACTTACTTGGTTCATATATTAATTTATTCACATATTTGTTTAATGTTACACTTTTACTATTTGTACAGAAATGCAATCAAACTTTCTTAAACTATGGTTTAACTATTAAAACTAAAATTTCTAAATTAAAAGAAGTTTCATAAGTTGTACACAGAAAGGAAGTAGATGCTTTCAAACAAGTCAAATATTTTTCAACAAGAACCTTGAGAAGGCATTCTGAGCACAGCCTGCCCTGGAGGTCCAGGGCAAGAGAAGCCACGGACAACTCTCTGTTCCAGATAGGATGGTGCTCCTTCAGTTCAATTCAAAGTACAGTATCTTCTTCAAGCAGTATACCAATTCTAAAGTGAACATGAAAAATATACAGCATTTCTGCCTTGGAGAAGATGCAGCAAGACTGAGTGCATACAGCAGTGACACTGAAAAATGATGATTTAGGATAAGATCCCAACTTCACCAAAATTAACTGTGGGCAAGTGATTTGACCTCTCTGATTTCAGTGTCCTTATCTGCCTAATGGTGATGATAACAGTACCTACCTCATTGTGTTGTTATGAGGATTAAATACAGAATTACTCCTAAAGCATTAAGAATGATTCCCAGCACACAGCAAGTACTCAAGGTTAGTGTCATCATCATTATCATCACTGTGAACACACAACCTATGAACTTTTTTTCTAAGTAAAACTGAAGCTATAACAGATGCCAGGAAATGAAAAGACAAAAACAATCTGGGAAATTATTTTTCCAACTTCATCATTATTCTTGTTTCTTCCTGACAAATCCTAACTACATCTATTCCTCAGAGAGATATAGAGATGGTAAGAGAATGGAGGTGTGAAGAAAGAAGAAACAGAGAAACATGAAGAAAGAACAGGAAACAAGAGAGAGAGAGAGAGGGAGGGAACAAACAGGAGGTGCATTTCTGCATCATCCAAGCCATCAGAAAGGCAGACATTGAACTAAAGTTGGAGAGATCCCCACACTTGCTGCAGCCCTGCCCTGCCCCTTTCTCTTCTCCTCCCAGAAACTCCTCCCTTAAGCACTGAGCTACACTTTTGTCCTAACCATTTCTGTGCTTTTCTTTCACCTGTTTATACTTTTGATTTACAGAATATAAGGAAAGACTTTATATGTTTTATAGAATGGAAAAGCCTTTAGAAATCATCACCTAATCCAATCCTCTCAATTTATACATGAGAAACAGTAAGGGCTCATGAGACAAAGACATTTGCCCTGGGTTGTATAGCTCTATAAATGGCACAAACAAAATTAACACTGGACTCCCTAAATTCATGCTGTCTCCCTTAGGACGACAAAATGTACACATTTACTCAAATGCAATATGGCTGGCCTTTATTCCATTTGGCAGATATTTAAATGTTTCTCTTGGGAAGAAAATCTTAAGAATCTTTTTTAATGAGTTAACGAGAATCTTACTGTTTTTAATTTAATAAATATGTTTTATTATTGACTTTATTGCTTGCTAAGCCTGAAATTAGATTTCTCTATGTTTGAGTAGGTCTTGTCTAACCAAAAACAGGACAACCAGATTGCAATTAAACAGATATTCCCATTTGGGCCATAAAACACACACACACACACACACACACACACACACACACACACACACACACACAATCAAGAGGCACTTAAGGCAGGGAGCAGTGGCTTACGCCTGTAATCCCAGCACTTTGGGAGGCCAAGTGGATGGATCATGAGGTCAGGAAATCAAGACCATCCTGGCTAGCATAGTGAAACCCCATCTCTACTAAAAATACAAAAAATTAGCCAAGTGTGGTGGCACACACCTGTAGTCCCGGCTACTCAGGAGGCTGAGGCAGGAGAATTGCTTGAACCCAAGAGGTGGAGGTTGCAGTGAGCCGAGATTGTACCACTACACTCCAGCCTGGGTGACAGACTGAGACACCATCTAAAAAAAAAAGGCACTTAAAGTTTCAGCATATTCTCGTTGTCACTTTTCTGGCCTGTGTTTAGGAGGAGACACCAAATATTTTAAGGCTCTTCTAATACACAGACTCCAAATCATTTATCTTCCAAAGGAGGAATAAGTTTCTTGCCATTTCTCCATATGCTATTTCTAACCCCACTGCCTGCCCACTGTACTCAACAAGCTTTCATATCTGGCCTCAGAATGTCCTCAGTATGCTTTGCCCAAATCAAGTCTATGGCCTCCTAAACATTCATCACTCCTTACTCTCAGCCTTCAACTCCACAATGGATGACTGAGGCTCTGAAGGCAGAGCCTTATAATAATATATTTTTTTAAATGGACCCGATAAGTGTACTTTTCTGTTGTTATATCTCAGATCTTTAAGTATAAGGATCTGGATAAAGCAAACATTTTGAAACAAACAAAGCCCCCTGGTGTGCTTATACTCTCCTCATTTCTCTAGTATTCAAGGTAGCCATCTTCCCTTCCATTTGCTTCATTCACTACGTGGGGCTAAAAAGGTGTGAACTCACTGTGACTGACAGAAAGGTTTTGGTAGTCTCTTCACACTTGTTTAGGTAACAGGAACATCTGAATCAATTAACTCAGTTCCATGGTGTAAAGAAGTATTTACTTTTAATAGACTAGACCTGCAGAAAGTCAGTTTATTAGAACCATGCTTGATAAGTATTATTTACATGGATCTGTACTACTATCATGTGTTTTTTCTTTCTATCTTTATTTTTCTTTCATAGCAAATGCAGACTGGCCACCATGGGTGGTGGCAGTTGTAGTTGCCATTCTCATTCATATGAAATTTAGTAATAGAAAAAGTAGAATTCAACATTACAAAAACAATTGCAAAAATTAAACACTCAAAGCTCAGAAAGAGTTGAGCCAAAATTTGAAAGTTTCTAAGGAAGAGGAAAAAATACATTGCTGCATCCTCCCACCCTGCATGCCAGCTAGCAGTGGCAGTTCAGTCTCTCCAGATGCCTCTCAGAAAAAGAAATGCCACAAATATAATAGGAGTTGAGATCCTAGGGGAGCCAATTAGATTTAAGCTGCTTTCAAAATTCTGTAAGGGAAAAAAAGGGCACTAGAAAAAACTTGGCACTTGAAATGTCATTTTATGTGTTCCACTTAGGGCCTATGGAATACTACTCATATAAGGGCTAGTTGCCATGCTTATAAAATAAACGTTGGGTTTTTGATATAACAGAATAAAATCATTAGCTAGTAAAACAAACAGCTTCAGAAGGAGAATGTGGCATGTCAAATCTAAGGTATCTCATCCTTTATCTTTGGAATTGTCAGCCAAAATATGACAAATTAGGCCAAGGTCAGTGGCAGACACTCTACTGAGAAACTCTCCTCTTACAATTGGCTGTTGTGTGTAGTACTTTGAGTTTCTGGGACTGGTTGAGCAATTCTTTGGGGGTGAGCTGCAAGGCAAAAGAAACTTTGAGGCTCCCAGCCAACACCATACAAGTTCCTTAACTACCTTTTGATATCCTATGGCAAGAGAGGTAGGGGTTGGGAAGGAAGTGGGGAGCTCATAAGGGACTGCAGTGTCTCCACAGTTACAGAAGCAGGTCTGGTGTCCAGCTGGTGATGGGGAGAGATGCACTACACTAATGTAATGGCTATTTGTCAGTCCACTATAACCTTTCCCAATGAGATGCAAAGCAGATCCAACAAAGACAAGAGAAGCAGACAAAAGACAGTGAGATTTAAAAATACGCAACTTCAGTTGGGTTTCTGGAATGATTTCTTTTCATTCCAAGATGAAACAGCCACAGATCCACCTCCAAAGATGAGTGGAGGCTCAACCGGGCTCTCCCCTCGGAACCCCATTCACTCCTTCACCTTCTCTTAAATATGGCATCAAAGCAGTCAGGTCCAAGAAGACAGCATAGGGGTACATATCCATCTGAAAAACATTCCAGGGCTACTGGACAAGGACAACCTTCTGTTCTGCCATAGAGAAGTGGTTATTTCACTGCCTCTGGCCGGAATTCAAGTCTACAAATATATATTTAGACATGGTTCTGTGTCAGCCACTGAAGCATGTGTCGCAAAGGACACTATGGGAAGAGAACTCATATTCTGTCTCCATAGATTACCCTCTAAACTAATGAAGATGTACATGTTTGTAAAGGAAGCAACTTCACCTGCTGAAACCCAATTATGTTCAAGGCTTACCTTAAAGTGTAACCTCCTCCATGAGATTGTCCTAACCAGCAACAACATCTGCCTCCCTTACGTGCCCATGTCTTTGTCTATCTTCTACTTTAGCCATTTATGAAATTTTCTTATTGCCCCTTTAAATTCTTTAAGCAGTGATATTTTAATAACTGGTAAGAGCAATATATGTGAGAAAATGTCAAGTTCTTGACTGTGTGGTAGACATAAGTATCTCAATTATTGAGGAACCAAAGTGGTCAGAAAGGATTTCACTCAGCTATATTTGATTGGACACTAAAACTGAATTGTCAAAGGGAAAGAAGAGCATGTTAAATTAATTAAGAAGGTGAGCGAAAGTCAGATGTCCCAGGATGTCTCCTAGCACAGATATTTAAAATGTAGGAAGTTCTGACAACCTTCTGAGTAGCCATGAGGGTGATCAAAACTTCTTTTACAGAAGATTCATCAGTCCCACGATAGCACCTCTAATCCACACTAGTGACAGTAACAACTGGGGAATAATAATATATTTGTTTTTGAGTCCCATCTCTGAGGACTATCACCCTACAGAGAACAGGTAATCTTCAGAAGCAATTTAATTCCCATGTTACTTTTACCACAGCAACTGCTATGACCTCTTTGGAGGGAAGGAATGAATAAGAGCTAAATTAAGCCAATGTTCCTTTCTGCATAGCAGTCATACTCAACCATAAAAAAAAATTAATTACAAAATAGGAATGCATATATTATACTCAGCCAAACACAAAAAAAATCATGATCATAGCTATATAATACCAATATAAATACTTAAACTTTGCAATGGTTTTCAAAAAGAAACAGTATTTAGAATGTCTCTTTAGAGCTGATAGTTTTCAGAAATTACTGTCCCATAGCATTTGCTTTCTTTTTAGCCTCATTGTGTAAATCATGCTGCTCTTCCTTAATTTCTCAGGATCTCCAAGGCCGTTCTCTACAGTGTTTGCTTTAAACAAAACTTGGTGCCAAAGAGTCTGCCACAGCTTTCAAGTTCACCCAGATGACACTTTCCCACAATGGGTCTCTTCATACTTCCCTATATCCGAATATAGTTGATCCACATTTTCTGCACAAAGTCTCACTCCCCAGCAATTGCAATCTGTATCTTGTATAGTTTCCTCCTATTCCTCTGGGTAGATTGCTGCCAGGAAAGCAGAGAAGAGAAGTTTTTTGATGCTAACAAGGCCTCTGTGTAGGACTGACAGCTAATGGTAAGGAGTTGAGTGTGGCATTTCTCAGGGGAGCACAGGTGAGCGAAAGTGTAAAGGCACAGCTGACAGCCATGTGTGTAAAGTAGGCTGGCCTAAAGTAAGCCCTCCAATCTCTGAGCAGTAACCTGTTCATGGTTTACATCATGAAGAAATGAGTTAGTGTACTTGGCAACTCATGCCCTAAACTATGTAAGGCCTTACCTGAATAGGGAATTCTGAAAGAAAGGCATTACGTGGTGACAGGTTTTTTTTCTTTAAGGTGCTGGTGGTATAATACAGGCTAATGAATTATGATCATGTGTATTATTCTGCTGTCTGCCTCCTTCTGGACTTTCAGATGACTGTGAGCTCAACTTTGAGCTCAGCTAGTATTGCCTCCTAGGCATTCTGAGAAATGAGAACACCTTTGCCTGCTGGGAGGCACACCTATTACTTATCAAATTAGCCTTCCTCAAGAATCTAACAGACTTGCCACTGCCTTTTAGAAAAATCAGAAGGAAACAGATACACACACACACACACACACACACACACACGCTACATGGTTGAAACACTCAGAAATCTCTTAATATAAGTGGAGTCTTTGCCAACATACAGAAACCAAGGAGTCAAAAGTCATGTATGAGTCCTTAGGGTAATCTTTCAGTAGGCTCTTGCCACTGTTATGATTGGAATAGAAAAGGAAAAGTGTCTGAGCTTCTAAACAAAGAAGAAATAATTGGTAAGGCTTAGATATTGGGACTTAATAACAAAAGATAACCTTAAGTAGCTCTTGGGACATACCAGGACTTTATTTGTGTTATTTCATTTAATCCTCATGATAGTCTTTTGAGGTAGACTGGTAGTATTAATATTCTCATTTTTTAAGATGAAAAAAATCAAAGCTTAGCAAGCTTCAGTAACTTAGTGAAGTCTTCCCAGTTAATCAGTGGCAGAGATGGGATGTGAATGCATGTTATCAATTACTTCTGCTTCTCAGTGGTCAATGAGATTTTCTGTTAGTATTAGCCTACTTCCAATAAATTTTGAAAGATGAAGGAAAAGTTGAGCAGAAAAAAAATACAGGAGTTCCTTATTTTTAAAAAAGTGAAGATAATAAAGGGAAAGAACACATTGTCAGTCCATGTCTGTGTTATCTGGCTTATTGAGGCAAAAGGAGGTTCTGAAATCGAACCATATGAATGTTGACCCACAAAGGCCAGGGTTTGTTCTTAGCTAAGTGAGTCTTCAGTTAAAGATTCTCATGTAGACTCTGAAACCTTATGCATATGGTATCACACTTATTCAAGTGCAATTTGCCCCATTTGGCTATTTCAAGTAGTAGACACACAGAAACTGAGTTTTCCTCCTGTGTCTCCTTGGGGAGTTTTCAGAGGGGTGGTGACATCATGGGAACAGTATCTGCCTTCTCTCCTATGACTCACCCGAGTATGTCAAAGAAATGCTGCTACTGCTAGTCCTGCAGCATGAATTATCTGATCTGCCTAGCAAATTCATGTGGAAAACAGCATATTCTCTCCAACACAGCTCCAAAGAAAAGTGGGAAAGGCAGCAATGACAAACTACTCATGCAAAACCAAAGCACAAGAGAGGTGAACTTTTTTCACTTCCTCCACTCCTCATAAAAAGTATACATACATTTCCATTTTCATGTTGCCAGAAATAGGTAACAACGGAATTTGCTTCCTCCTCTGTGCTCTCATACCACTTTGTACAAATTGCTAAATGACAGTGCTAACCATATTGTCCTATAATTAGATTTTAGGTGTCTGCCCTCTCACTAGTGTAATAACTCCGTTTTTCCCTTACTATTTGTATTCCAAACATCTGGTATCACATTTAACAAATATTTGCTAAACAAACAAATGAAAGGTTGAATGGAACAATGAATAAATGACATTTGCTCAAGGGCTCTCTCTAACTAGGACAAAAAGTAATGTTTTTTTCCTCTATTCTTTGTGACTGAAGATGGCTGACATGGTTACACTGGACAGGGGAATGGATCATGTCGGTGTGGAGTATTGGGTGTCTCAGGTGTTCTGGCAATTACTGAATAAGTGTCGTATGTGCAGTTACACGTGTATCTCACAGTTTCCTCTGCTATTGTATTCTACACAGTTTGTCTCTTCCCTATTCGCACCCACCAAGCCAGCCTACTTCATGACTGACTCCCTTAATCACTTATTTTGTTTGACCTAATTAGGTCAATTAAAATCCTTACTCTAAGAAAGCGCTCTTCTTATTTTAAGTTCCTGGAGAGAGAGGAGGGCAGGAAACATGACTTGATATTACCCGACAGTGCATGGCATGTTCCAAGCATGATGGAAGCTGGATATTCAGCAAGACTCAGTACATCCAAGCCCCTTCCTCTTGCAGAATTTACAGACAGTGGGAGGAGGAGAGATAAATCGTAAGGTCAGTAAAATGTAGTAACTATGACAGAAGCAGCACAGGGTGCTATGGGGCACATAGGAAGGAAACCAAAGCTAATCAGGAAGAGCCTCTACCTACCTTTTATATTTTGACCTCAGGTAAGTGAGACTTATCCAAGTGAAAGTAGAATGTAGGAATGGGGAGAAGACCCAGAGACTAGAGAGAACACAATATAAACAAAACACTCAAGGTCACTGAGGAGGCCTAGCGTTGAAGTGAGAAGGCAAACTCAAACTTCCCAGCCCTTATTCTAAGGGCCATGGGAAGCCTTTGGAGGATTTTAACCAAGGTAGTGACATTTGGATCTGAGTTTCAGGAGAGAGACCTGGGTTATAGATAAAATCACATAGATTTGGGAATGGTATCATTATGGGAGGTTAACTGCAGCAACAAGTAGACCCTCAACATTTCCTTTTAGCAAGATTACTTTGGCTGACATATGGAGGATGGATTATAAAACTGTGAGATTAGATCTGTAGAAACCACTTAGGATGCTATTTCAGTAGTCCAGATGAAGATGGTAATGGTGACATTTGAAATGGAAAGAAGTGGATGGGTTCAAAAGAATACTAAGATGACAGAATTAGCAGGCTTTGGCAATTGACTAGATGAGAGGTTGGCAACATTTCTCTGCAAAGGACCAGATAAGAAATGCTTAGCCTTTGCCAGCCATATGGTTCCTGTCACCACTACTCAACTCTGCTGTTTTAGTGAGAAAATGGACGTAGACAATGTATAAATGAATGAACATGCCTGTGTCCCCATAAAAATTTACTTACAAAAAATCAGGCCATAGGAAAAATTCAACCCAAGGCTAGGGCATGCCAACTGCTAGACTAAATGAGGAGTATGGCAATCAGAACAGTAAAAATGGCTCCCAGGTATGTGGACTCGGCATCTGGTTGTCCAGGGCTACTATTTGCAGAGAAAGGAGCACAGGAAAAGGAGCAGGGTCAGAGGGAAGGAGCCAGTGGCCAGTTTTTAGACAAGCTAAGTTTAATATATCTGAAATATATCACCCAAGATGTGTTTAATAAGCAGTTAGATAGCTGAATCTCAGTTTCAGGAAAAAGACCTGAGCTCTAGGTAAAGATATATAGATTTGGGAGTTGTTCTAGTTAGGGTCATCTAAAATCTACTAACAGACCACAAAAATCAGTGGCTTTAGTAATAAGAAGTTTAATTTCTTTTTCATATGATGATAGAACTCAGACCAGGGCTGGGAGAGGACAGCCATCCCAGGAGCCTATCCAATGGCAGCATCCATCCTACTCAGCCAAAAGAAGAAAAGTTCAAAGACAAACACTTGGGGAGGTTTATATGGAGAGACCTTTACTGCCAGAGGTGGGGAAATGCAGTTTAGCTGTGTTTCTAGGATCAGGAGTAGACTGGATTTTGGTGAACAGCTCCCAGGTTCTGCTACCAGAGTAAAAAATACATAGAGAGGCCAAGAAGGCATGAAAATGAATAAAAGTGATTCAGGCAACTACAGAGCATGAGGCCAAGGTCAGAGCTCTGAAGAACATCAATGTTAGGAGATACACTGAAGAGATAAAAGGGAGATTTAGCAAAGTAGAAGAATGACAAAACAAAAATAAAACTAGGACACTGTATTAGATTCTTAATGAATGTATGTAGAAATGAGTACAAATTTCATCATTAAGCAGTGAGCACATCTCTGACAAGCTGACATTATTTGGCGACTCTGATATTTAGATGAAAAATAAGCCAAATTTGATTTAAGAGAAAATGGCAAAATCAGCTTCTCAAAAAAGCCAGATTTTCATTATCATGCAGGAAGACTGCTTTAGGGCTATGTGTCATAATATTCATTCTTTCCATTTACTTTTGTGTCCATAAGTTAACCTCTATAGGTGAAATGTGTATTCTGCATCAAAAATTGTATGTGATCTTATACACATGTAAACGTAATATAAATATGAATATACATCTGTCGTTGTATACATACACTCAACGCTCACAGGATTCATTACCAAATGCATTTCTTTTTCACTTCCATTTTTTGCAATTTTCCATGCTCTCTGCTTTGCCCAAGGCTTCTTCTCCACCTCCCATCCCACCCCGCTTTGCATGTCTGTTCTTGGCTTTCCGTGGAAAGACCAGGGAAAAGAAGCCGGATTTTACCCTGATAACATTTTAAGTCCTTCTCTATTATTATAGAATACAACAGAGTCTGTAGCCTGAATGAAAAATCCAGGCCAGAACACCCATGCCCCCTTCCTTGGCTCTTCCTCCAAGAGATCTCAGCTAGAAAAAGGGAGATCTGAAATCTTGCTGGCATGTTACCAACTAGCAGAGTGGTATCCATTAATCTAGCCTCTTCTCTCTCTTTAGAATGTAAGATATTCAGGGCAACCATGGGGGTTCTAAGGTTTTTGTATTTAGAACACTCTTTTTGGCAAAGAACAGCCAGCCTTGCTTATAAATAAGTTTTAAAAAAAAAGCAGATTAAAAAAAAAAACTGCCCAGGAGGCATTCATATAGAAAACAAAATTAGTAACCTCTTCTACTTGCCCAGCATAAATTATTAGTGTACTCAGCCTGACCAAGTGACTATTTATAAGCCTGAACACCATGGTGTTCAATAAATATAAATTGAGGATGGTGACAATGCTACCCATATTTCCTTACTTAATGACACCCACTTGGCAGGTCAGCAGCACAACTCATATGCATTTTATTCTTCCTTTACTCCTTTCACACTGTAACTCATATCAGGAATGAACTTAATCACTGGAAATAGCCTTCCAATTAGCAAAATTAATTTTTCCTTTGATTTGAAAGAGACCAGCCAGTAGATATAAGCAAGGAAAAACTCTAAGCAGCATTTCTGGATTCTGTGAGGAGATATTCTGTCAGCTCCAACAAGTCTTTCTTATTGCTACTTTTATAGGGTCATCATTATTCAAAGTCTGCTAGCTTCAAATACCATCTGTAAAGCACATCTAGGAATTTAGCTGCTGATGCAGATAATGTATGAAACTGAGAAACCACAACTTGTTTCCCACTGGCTAGGTTAAATATGCAGTTTAGAAGATTCTGGAACCTCTCTGCTAGTCTAAGGTGGAAGAAGGGCATGAGCTCGCCAACACCATGTGTACATAGCCCGTGAAAATTCTTAAGCATTTGTTCAAAAGAATATGTGAATGCAAAATTCATAATTTGGACATTTTATCTAGCCTTCAAATGGCAACTGGGCTGGAACTCCATCAAATTTTGTTTAGTCAGATCCTTCTCTCACCCCTGCCATTCTTCTAAAGCCACCATGTCAACCCTGCCATCTCCTTCTCTTCACAAGACAATCTTGTCTCCTCTGTGTGTAGAAAATTGAAACCACTTACCAATACTGGGAAACTGAGGACCACCTTTCACTCTCCCATCAGCATCATTCCTCATAAGTAGCAGAACAGGTCTTTCATCTGCCTCTGTTCTCTCCCTCCACCACTGCTATCTTAGTCAGGATGCCTGTTACTCCTTACTTAGACTACTACAGAAACCTCTCGTCACCTTCTTGCCTACTGCCTAATTTCTCTAGAATCCATCCTATTCATCTTGCATGAAAAGAAAAAAAATATCTAAAACACCAATCAGATGGTATCATGCCTCTGTATAAACCATCAAAACAACTACACCATCTGAGAATAAATCTACATTTATCCCATGGCAGAAGAAACTGTCCAAATATTAGCCTCTTGACCATGGTTACAACCTCATTTCTCACGACTTCTGTCACATATTTCACACTATATACATGCAGCTGCTAGTCCTCACCTATGAGACTTCCACACTCAAGTCTCTGCCTAGTATGCACCTCCTCATTAATTACCCCACCCTCACTTGGCTCATACCTACTGTTTTTTTTTTTTTTTTTTGAGACAGAGTCTCACTCTGTCACCCAGGCTGGCGTACAGTGGCATGATCTCAGCTCACTGCAGTCTCCACCTCCCAGGTTCAAGCAATTCTCCTGCCTCGGCCTCCCAAGTAGCTGGGACTACAGGCACACGCTACCACACCCAGCTAACTTTTGTATTTTTAGTAGAGATGGGGTTTCACCATGTTGGCCAGGATGGTCTTGATATCCTGACCTCGTGATCTGCCCACCGTGACCTCCCAAAGTGTTGGGATTACAGGCGTGAGCCACCACACCTGGCCACCTACTGCATCTTTAATGTTGATCCAGGGGATACCTCCTGGAAACCTCATTCTCTTTTTTTTTCTTTTTTGAGATGGAGTATCACTCTGTCACCCAGGCTGCAGTGTGGTGGCTAGATCTCAGCTCACTGCAGCCTCTACCTCTCAAGTTCAAGAGATTCTCCTGCCTAAGCTTTTCAAGTAGTTGGAAATATAGGCATGTGCCACTGTGCCCAGCTAATTTTTGCATTTTTAGTAGAGATGGGGTTTTGCATTTTAGAGATGGGGTTTCACCATGTTGGCCAGACAGGTCTCGAACTCCTTGGCCAGACTGGTCTTGAACTCCTACCTCATGATACACCTGCCTTGGCCTCCCGAAGTGCTGGGATTACAGGCATGAGCCACCACATCCAGCCTGGACTCATTCTTAATCCTCTCCAAACATTCTTTACCTAACTGTGAGTTAGGTCACATATTTCTGTATGTGACCCTACTTTTGTGTCTCTGAATTAGTCAATGGTAATTGACATATGGAACAGAATAGAGGAAAGAGAATTAGACCTAAAGATCCAGGGGAACTTGGTGTATGATGACTGAAAAACCCATGGATTCTGAAATAATGGTGTTGGGATAACAAGTTAACATATAGAAAAAACAATTTTAGATTCTTACCAAGTATCTTGCCCCAAAATTAGTTCCAGAAAGATTAAATTTTAGATTTTTTTTTAAATCACAGAATTAGAAGAAAATTTAAGGGACAATTTCTATAATCCAAGGGGAGAAAGGTTTTTTTAAGTATAATTTTAAAAGCCAGAAACCATAAGGATTGATACATATGATTACATAAATAGTAAATTTTCCACTGGGAAAAAATGCTATAAATCCAAGTAAGAAAACAATCAACAAATAGAGAAAATTGCATATTTAGCACATTGCCTGACATCTAATTTACTTTGTATAAACTGATGTATACGTAGAGGGATAATCTCCCTTATATTTAAGAACTCTTTGGAACCAATACAAAAAAGACAAACCTCCTATTAGAAAAAGCAAAGTGAATGACATGAACAGGCATACAAATTGCCTCTAAATTTATGTAAAGTTTTCAAACTCCCAAATAAATTCAAATTTTAAATGATGTTTGTATAACAGAATGAAAAAGATTTAAAATAATACTCCGACTTATTGAAGATGTGGGAAAATGGGTACTGTTATATATTGCTAAGAGTAAACTGACAAAAATTTGTGGAAACTAGTTTAATAGTAGATATCAAAAATATGACCCAGAATTTTGACCAGAATTTATCCTAAGGAACAACTTAAATATCTATCAATGAGGCATTCTTAAATTATAGTAGCTCTTTATAGTATCATGTACATCACAATCAATGACATGCATATTTACAAAAAAGCTATGCTTATGTTATAAATTTCTTTTAAAAACTGTATTTGAAAACAATTTAAAACACAGTCATCTTCTTAAATATATGTGTTTACATGTACAAAAGGAAAAACACTCAGAAGGATATTTATCAAAATGTAAATCATCATGATCTCTAACAGGTGGAGCTATGAATTCCTTCTTTATACCTTCCTTCTTATTCATAGATTTTTGCATTATCTGATTTTTTTATGAAGAGCATGTATGCTTTTATAATTAAATTTATTACCATCAATATAATTACTTCTATTGTTTAAAAAGAATGGAGAAAGGAGAAAACCAGTGTTTGTGTAAATGGAGAGAGAAGAGTCACATGTCTAAAAAAGCTGCAATTTTAACTAAATTATACCAATCACAACCAAGGAACACTCATAAAGTTCAGCTTGTACAAGTTTGCCAAATACAATGAACAAAATACCATAGACTGCCTGGACAATTAACACTATAGACTTCCTTTTCTGAATCTTTCTCATACACAAAACAGTCAGCTGTTATTCTAATTCCAGTGGTTATGAAACAAGAATGAACTGTTTCCTATTCATTCAACTCTGATCATTTTTATAATAGAAAAGGTGAAGCTAATTTCCTCTCACCATCTCTCTGAAAGTTTGCCCATCTTTTGTCACAAAAATGTTCAATGACCTTATAGCTCTAAGGATAAATGCCTGCAGAGGTTACCAGGGATGCTGCAAGCCTATACATATGTTCTCATATTAACAGTAATCATGTCAATGATTAGTTAATAATTCTCACAAAACAGACGGGTATCAGAACACGGGCAGAAAAATCCAACAAACAAAAATGTCAGTGAAGGTTTAAATTCTACATAGTTTATTACCCAATATTATAAATTCTACAAATTTTATTACCCACTATTTAAGTCCATCATTTTAAAATAGGGTTTATCAACCATAGGGAGTATGGGGAAGATAGGACTTAGTGACTGGTCTTTATGAGAACAAGAAGTAAAAGTTATTTATAGTGACCTTTTAATGTTTACGTTAGAGCTGCTAATCAGATGTAAATTGTCACCCCGTGGATATGCATAATCAACTTCATTCCTTTGCTAATTGAGAAATAGAGCTGTTAATGTCAAGAAACATTTGAAAAATGCACCAAGCCTGCTCAATGGAGCAAGTTCCTTTTAAAAGTCAGAGTTTCCATATAGTAAAATCATGGAAATTGGGCATAGGAAAAAAAAGAGAGACAGAGACTAATTTGTTATTCAGCTAGTCTGTGCTAGAACAAAATCGGTCTTAACAACCCCAAACCTGGAAATTTTGACCACTTCTTATGTTCAAAAATAACTCCCTCAGCTTTTATGAAAAATCATTCCATCACATCCCTCCAAAGTTCCTCTCCTGCTGAGTTTATGCTTTCCCACCTGCAGTGGGTCTGGCTTAGCAGTCACTGTGCCAGGACACTCATACAGTGCCGTTCACACAAGTCAGTCCTTCTCTTTCTTTTACTCTCTGGTAGGTCGTCTTTTGAGTTTCCTTTAAAATTGATCACTGAGAAGTAAATGGTCTTCTGCAAATTGTGTAAAAAGGGGACAACAATACATTCCCTTGAGTGATACTTCAAGATTGCTGTTACCTTTATAATGCCACATACAGTAGAAGTAGGCAAAATTTTAATTTATGATTAATCTTAGAAGAGATGTGGTTAAAGCAGTGGCTGGCTGCAAAGGATCACTTTGCCCTCTCAAGACTCGCCTCTACCCTTCCTCAATGACTTCCTTGTTTTATAAAATCCAAGTTTTCTCAAGTTTCTTTGAGACAATCCTCATTAGTGAACATTCTCCCCCTTGAAATAGCTTAATTAAAATCATCTCCTTAATTGTCTGCCACATTTTGTTTAAGAAACTGAAGCCAGACTTAAACATGTGCCCCAACCATTCCCTTTTCACAGGCAAGGCCAGCAACCATTTTGTTTCTACTGAGGACAGAAAACACAAATCACAGTGAGAAGAGCACAAGTACTAACCATCCACATCTATGGCACCCTTCAAGGCCCTGCAAGGCAGACTTAGTCCTGAGCACATCTAGACTTCAATCTCCTGCAGTCACCAGGCCCCACAGTGATATGTTCACTAAGGCACACCTGATGTGAAATGCCTACTCTTCTGGGAAGGTAACCCATAATTGGCAGAATAATCTCACATTTTTAAAAAATGGTCCTTACTCCATTCCCACCACACACTGCAGGAGTCTAAGTAGGGGTTACCTAACCTCTCTGGTCCTTGATCTCATCCATCAAAGTGCTTTAACTGACCTAATCACAGCCAGAGGGCTCACCTTGGTTCAACAAAACATATTATTAAAACCCTTTCTCCTTTTACTTTTAAAATTATCTAATTTTTTCCTTCACTTTTTTTTTTTTTTTTTTTTTTTNTTTTGGTATGGAATCTCACTCTGTCACCCAGGCTGGATTGCAGTGCCACAATCTCTGCTCACCACAGCCTCCACCTCCTGGGTTCAAGCAATTTTTCAGTCTCAGCCTCCCAAGTAGCTGGGACTACAGGCACACACCACCGTGCCTGGCTAATTTTTGTATTTTTAGTAGAGACAGGGCTTCGCCATGTAGGCCAGGCTAATCTCAAACTCCTGACCTCAGGTGATCCGCCTGTCTCAGCCTCCCAATGTGCTAGGATTACAGGCGTGAGCCACCACACCCTGCCTAATTTTTTCTTCATTTTTTACAAAGTAACAGTTTTACTGAAATATGATACACGTACCCTAAATATTCCTCCTTTTTAAATGTACAGTTCAGTGGTTTTTAATATATTCACAGAGTTGGGCAATTATCACCATTATTTACTTCCAGAACATTTTCATCATCCTCAAAAGAAGCCCCATACCCAACAGTAGTCACTCTCCGTCCCCCCACTACAACCCATGGTAACCACTACTCTACTTTCTGTTTCTATGAATTTGCCTATTCTAGACATTTCATATGAATGAAATTATATAATATGTAGCCTTTTGTGATTAGCTTCTTTTATGCATAATGTCTTCAAAGTTTATCTATGTTGCAACATATATTGGTATTTCATTCCTTTTGATGCCAGAAGAATATTTCATGGCATAAAAATATTAACACGAGATTCAATTTATCCATTCATCAGTTGATGGATATGTGGATTCTTCCCATCATTGAGCTATTATGACTGATGTTGTTATGAACATTCATGTACAGGTATTTCTACAGACTTATGTTTTAAGTTCTCCTGGACACATATCTAAGAGATATGCTGGGTCATGTGGTAACTCTATGCTTAACCTTTTCAGGAACTACCTAATTGATTTTCAAAGTGGTTGTGCCGTTTTCTTTTCTATTTATTTTGGTTCCTTCTGTGTCTGCTTTCTGGTTTTGGGGGCGCAGCTGGGAAAGTAATTGGGATACTTCAAAAGAAATTTTATACATAGTGGACAATTTTAGGCCATTATAGCTAGACACAGAGTGGCTAATATAAGCTTGGGAGCCACAGAATGTGGTGCTATAGGGCACACAGAAAGGATATTCATGCTAGTTAACAACGATGCCTGGGGTTCAGGGACCAATTTAGGAATATGTGGGTGGGTTTTGATATGACATAGCAATAAACAACACATAGATACACTCACTTTATCTCAGGTGCTTATATTGTAACCAGGACAATTCAAGACATACATAAATAATGACAGGATACATTTTTAAGATTCCTTTTTTAAGAATATATAAGAATATTTTCAGCTGGCTATATCACAGAAGATTGTTTTGGAACAGAAAACATCTTCACTGGCTCTTGAAGGATAAAAAAGTTTTAACCAAGCAGAAATGAGAAGTTGCATCTCAGACAGAGGCAACGGTATAAAGAAAGGCACAGAGTGAAAAAAAAAATGAGAATTTGGAAAAAGATACAAAAGAAATGAAACAACATTGACTGAATGTGAAAAGTGAGGTAGAAGGTAGAATACAAGATGACTCTAGGTTTTTGGCATGGAGGATGGGATAGACAATTGTGCCACTAACAGAAAGGATGGTCAAGTCTGAAGGAAGAACTAGCAGGAGTGAGAGGGAAATGAGTTCAATTTTACATAGATTGGGTTTAAGCTATCAGGGGAACATATGTAGGTGGGGTCCATTAAGCATATAAAAATATAGAATCAGAGCTTAAGAAATACATTTCCTAAGAGAGGTCATTGCTGAAGCCTCCAGGGTGGGAACAGAGGGAGAAGAAAAGTGGCCTGTTATAACTTACCCTCAAACAGGAAACTCAGTCCACCCAAGAAGCAACGGAGACCAGGACTAGGCCATGCAAGGGTTTGGGAAACTGGCCAAATTTTAGGGCTCAACCTTGAGGAAATGAGCTGGCTGTTCAACTACAATGTTTGGAAGGACAGAGCAAACACAGGCTTAATCAGGCTAGTGTTTCTAGATTAAACTACATAGGAAGTTTAATCTAGAAAGTCAGGCACAGCAGCAGGAATTTCCAGTCAGAGGCTAGCCATATCAGGACAGATCTGCCACTGGATCAGGAGATGAAGGGCAGAACTCAGCCTCTCCAGGACTAGCAGGAGCTCGGCAAAATAACCAAGTTCCATCCAAAGGCACAGGATTCCAGGAAGGCTCTAGTTCACACAAATCAGACAGATCTGATAGACTTTGCGGGAAGGATACACGATGGTGTGAATATGAGTAACTAGAATTCACTCTACCTCCCATCTGTCAACACCTGCCTTAAAGGAGCAAGACTGGTTTGGGTCCCCATATGCTACTTACTGTAGATGAAACTTCTATTGTTCCTTCTGCCCTGTTCAGGAAAAGCTCAATAAATGAATGAAGCTAAGCTTCCAGATGCTCCATTACACCAGAATCAGCATTGAGGAAGGAAAAGATAGAGCCTTACAGTACATCCACTTTTGGCAGGGCAAAGAAGGAAGAGAGAAAAAGAAGATACGGTGGAGAATACATTCAAACACTCTGTAGATCAGCAGAGAATAATTGTCAAGCCGGAGAGAAGCAGATCAGAGAAAATGAATGAGTGAACTCAGAAAAAAAATGGGTGAGTCATCAGGGAATCCCTCTGTGTCACTGGTTTTCACCTAAAATTTTTACTTTACAGTATCCAACAGTGATGCTCTATTACAAATAATGCTTTGCTTGTCATCCCACCTCCAAAAGCCCCTTTTGTTTCTAGCAACCAATATGTAAGAATTGCAACTCCTACGTAAGTTCCTCTTGGTAAACACATTCGACCTTGACCTGGAAGCTATAGTTAAAAAAAAAAATCAATTATATGAAGTTGGAAATAAAGACTTCCAAAGCCCTAATTGCTATAGCAGCCGGCAAATATCAAAAATTTTACAGAATGCCAAATCACAGCATAAATAATAAAATGTAAAACTCAGTGGTTATAGACTGTGAGCTAAAATTTAAACAATTAAACTATATTATAGAAATGTATCTTTTGAAAATTTAAAATATTATAATTTTAACACATAAAAATTCACAAAAAAATGAATAGTTTGTTTACCTCATATTTTATTGAGGCAAGGAGTAAAACAAAACAATTATCTTAACACCATGATCAAAAATAGAAACTTTCAATCAACACCACACTTTTCACAAAATTATAACAGGCTGAAAACTGCAAATAGCACATGTCAAGTCTTTGTACACTTCACCAGAGATATATTTATTCAAAATAAAATGTCTCCCAACGATCTTACTCTAGAAGGAACATGAGTCATATATGCTGAGAAACTCTTCTTACAGTTTTAACCTTTTGGGGGAAAAAAGGCATAGCTTCCAGCCTATACACTAGCAAAGAGCCTGTGAAAAACAATTTCACAGTTTAAAAAGCAAGCATCGTTTTGGCACTGATACCCAACATTTCAGATACAGAAGCAAAGAGCTCATCCCAGCTGATGACTGCCTTACAACTTTGGAAGCAATTGCATAATGACTAATTCTGTAACTTGTGCAGACACTGGGACAAATACTGCAAACCTTGTAAAGGACAAAAAAAATCCCAGTAGTGATAAATCAGCATGGTTGCTGAGGCCCTCTAAGTAGCATCATGGAAAAGTGCAGTGGCTCCTAATATTACACTGGGGCACCAGCTAAGAAATGACTTTAGGGAAGAATGCCTCCTATGGAATCATCAACAAGTCAAACAGATCACTTCATGTTTACTCACTTCTGGTTCAGGAGTCTGATTTGGGACTCTACAGAGGAACACAAACCCCATGCTAGCAAAAAGGAGTAGAAAGAATTATTTTCTCCTTCTAGAATGGTACCTCAGCACAATCAGAATTGCTAGAGGGCAGATAGGCAACAGAGCATTCCTAAAGTTACACCTTTTCTGAATACTAACGAATTCTTCTCAGGCTTTTTGAATGAGCTGAAAACCAGTTTTGAAAGATAAGATATTAAACCATTTCTATAGGGAATAAGAACACTGGAGATTATTTACTTTGCTGTAATTACTCTGGCACATAGGGAGATTAGCTTTCAAATGCTACTAGGTTTGTATACAGAGATTTCAATAATGAAGAAAAATTACTTCATGTTTTGAATATTTAGGGCTTGAAGTATATATTATTGCTAAAGAATGAACATTGGTTAATACTTGTGCAGAGAAGAATAATTACCAAAACGATTAATTGTTTTAAAGTCTGCACTTATTTCCCCACAAACAATCACTTGTTTGGTTCTTTTCTTTCTTTTTTTAAATCAATACATAATACTTTTACATATTTTAGGGGAACATGTGATATTTTGAAACATATTTACAATGTGTATGCATGTAATGACACACATCAGGATAACTGAGATATCCATCACCTCAAACATTTATCTTGATGTTGGCAGCCTTCCAATTCTTCTATTTTTAACTATATATTAATTGTTCATTACAGTCACCCTACTGTACTACCAAACCCTTGATATTATTCCTTCTAGCCAAATGTATTTTAGAATCTGTCAACAATCACTTGTTTTTAAAAAGCATCTTGACTTTTATTAGAGTCAATACTAAGTGAAAATGCATTTGGACATTCACAAACGAGTTTGAATTTCATAAGTCTTGGGTTTTTTAACCAGGAAGCCAGACAGCCAACGATTCCATCTAGTAAGGGGAAAAATAAAACTTCTTCTGAGTTAAATGAACAAACTTCAAGAAGAGATAAATGGAATAGTAGAAATTCATTTTTTAGTGGGATATTTTCTTGGGTTTTCCAGATTGTTTATGTCATGACTTTAAGCTGGAACCAAATCAACCAAATTGATTTCTAAAGAGTCTGGTAGCATGTCTCCCTTTATATGTTATCGTTCATTATAATTGAATTATAACTATATAGTTCAATTATAATGAACTACATTGAACTATATAGTTATAATTCAATTATAATGAACCATATAATGTAGTTCATATTTATAATTATAGTTCATAATTATAGTTCATCTCCCAGCTTGCTATCTGCTGGGTGAGGAGGGATTGAGATTAAGTGGCAGTGTTTGCACAGTTATTTTTTACTTTTTGTTCTGAAACAATTATCAATTTACAGGAAGCTGCAAATGTTCTGTGTACTTTTAGACAGCTTCCCCTGGACAGTAACATCTTAACATAATTATCAAATCCAGGAAACTTAGTTTGGATCATAATCCTGAAAGATATAATCCCAAACGTTGAAATCCTGAAGGATCAAAATCCCTAAATATCAAAATCCCTTTAAATCAAAATCTGAAAGTCCAAAATCCTGAAAATTACAGTCACAAGTTAGTTTCATCATGTTAGATGAAACTATTACCTTGTTACTGTCTTTATTTGGAAACTGAATATGGTTTAAAGAGAGTTGTGTCCTGAAAGAAAAACCTCAGCTATTCATCATGATACAAGAATTCAAAATATAATGACTGTGAAAGTCACCCAACTCTTATAAACTATCTCCATGCAACTGCCCATAGTCTATTCCTGCAATATATTATTTCATACATGGAATTTTTAAGTATTTTTCTTATTTTAGTTTTTTCACTATTTTAAATTATCAGCATTAATTTCTATAATTCATTTGCTGTGTATTTCATCTTTACATCATTTCAATACTGGAGATTCTGTAGATACCTTTAGATTCATTCTGTAGATACCTTTAGAGAGTTCCAATTAGTTTTATGCATTTTTTTTTTTGCAAAAGTGACTTCACAAAAGTGCATCATCACAAAATTAATTTTTTGTAAGCATTGTACATGCACATAAAAACACTGAAATTTACTCAATAAAGAGATGTACTTTTTGTACATGTTCATTTGCAAAAAATAACATTTCTCGAGATCTCAGCAATTTGGGTGACCTTATATGTTGTAGTGACCCATCTTGGTTTTTTATCCAACTCCTCAAAAGACTTAGGTTGTTCATCACAACATTTCAGATGACCACAGGTACAAAGCTGGGTATACACGGTTATAAACCATAATGATATATATGTACTCATTATTTCCCGTTTTACCTATTCCTTTATGAATACAGTTTATCTGCTCATAACTGTTATACCCATGCAACTGTCATGTATATACCTGAGTATTTACACAAAATATCTGTTAGAGTTTCATATTTTCTTGTGTAAGGTAACCTATGAAGTGTTCTGTCATGTTTTTACATATTTCATAAATCTCCTTTTAAAAATGCAAATAAATATATTTTAAATTATTTTTTCCAGAACTATATTTTCAGGATTTTGATCTTTCAGGATTGTGATTTTGGGGATTTTAGACTGAAGGAATTTTTATTCTTTTGGGATATGGTATTTGGGATTGTGTCTTTTGGAATTACAATCATCTCCCCAAGAAGCTATAATAGTATGATACCCTTATACGAACTACAGACCTTATTCAGATTTTACCAGCTTTTGCATGCACTCATTTGCACATGTGTATGTATGTATATAGTTTACATAGGTTTAGTCCCTGTATAGATTCTGATAACCATCACTACAATCAGGAAACAGCATTCTTCTAGCCCCACCAGGGAACACCCTTATGCTACTCCCTCCACCCTAACCCTATCCCCTGGCCACCACTAATGTGTTCTTCATCTCTATAATTCTGTCCTTTCAAGAATGTTATATAAATGGAATTATACACTATGAAATTTTTTGAAACTGGCTTTTTTCACTCAGAATAATGCCCTTTAGACCCAGCCAAGTTGCTGCACATATCAATAGTTCATTTGTACCCTTTTTAGTGCTTTGAAATATTACTTCCATTTTGATCATCATACAAATTGACTGGATACAGAAATATATTGTTGAGGTTTAAATAGATAGATAAATAGCACTTCTCATAAGTTCCAAACAAATTAAAAGGGAAATGAAGTAGGCAGATAGGGGATAAAAAGATATCAATGCTTTACTCTTCAGTCTGATTGGAGAATGTAGTTTTATATCTGATGCCGCAGGGGTTGGCTAATACTCTATGGCAGATAGATCTGGAAGCCCAGGGCATGCTGAATTCCTACTCTCTAACTCACGTTTCAGGTAATGCTATGGTCAAAATGTGTTCCCCCAAAACTCATATATTGAAACTTAGTATTAATAGATAGGGCCTCTAAGAAGTGATTAAGTCATGAGGACAGAGGTCTCGTAAACAGGATTAGTCCTCTTATAAAAGAAGTCTGGGCTAGGCACAGTGGTTCATGCCTGTAATGCCAACACTTTGGGGGTCCAAGGTGGGTGGATCACTTGAGGTCAGGAGTTAGAGACCAGGCTGGCCAACATGGTGAAACCCCATCTTTACTAAAAATACAAAAAATTAGCTGGGTGTGGTGGTAGCACCTATAATCCCAGCTACTTGGGAGGCTGAGGCAGGAGAATCGCTTGAACCCAGGAGGCAGAAGTTGTAGTGTGCTGACATCATGTCATTGCACCCCAGCCTGCACAACAAAAGTGAAACCCTGTCTCAAAAAAAAAAAAAAAAAGTCTGAGGAAGCTCTTTTGCCCCTTCTGTCATGACAGGACACACAGAAGGCACCATCTGTGAGAAACAGGCCTTTCCAGACACCAGATCTGCAGGCACCTTGATGTTGGACTTCCTAGGCTCCAAAACAGAAAGCAGTAAATTTCTATTGTTTATAAATTACTTATTATATGGTATTTTGTTATAGTACCAGGCACAGACTAAGATTAGCCTCAAACGCAGGAGAGGAATGACTTGGGAGGCACAGAAAAATGGGTAGTGTTCTTTCCACATTTTTCCTTCCTCAGGTGCAGTGTGCACATTCTCTCCTCTGTAGAAAATAAGGAGTATGGAATAGACCTTGTAGCCAACAATCTAGATTTTCTCCCCCTTATCCCTTTCACTGTCTCTCAGCTTTTCCCTTCTATTTATGGGTAACCAGAAATGTTGCTATTCCTCTGAGTGAAGACTGCTTTTCAGGGCCATATATCCAGGCAGCTTTAGATGGTATTCTTAGACATCTCTCTGAGGCATCTCTGGGAATGTTATATGCTTATCTTCCTTTCTACTTCAGAAGTCCTACTCATGGTCCTATTCCTTAGTTCTATAGAATATCTCAATCATATTTCTTGAGAGTAGATTTTATTTAGTATATGGCAAGTTTAAAGCTAAATATATAATAAACGCAATGAGTTAAGAGAACTTGGAAATTTCCTTAATTTCCAAATGAAAACTCTACCTGTTTTGTTTTCCCTAATATTTGCCTTCAAAGGAATAACTGACTACTAAAAATACACTATGCTTGCCAGTTCTATAGCAACCTTCCTTTGAAAGCTGTCTCTTTATTAGCTTTTCCTATTTTAAAAAATGACAAATGATCTTGTATCTAATGGAATATATTTTAAAAAACAGCTTTTTTTGATTTATAGCAAAATGGTAAACTAGAACAGGCTATTGTATTTCTTCGTCATGCTCAAACCTAAAAAAAAAAAAGTTCTTAGTAGCAAAGAACTAAAAATGACAGGGATGGTGAAAGACACCAAGAATAGGTATGCCATTGTACTCTTCTTGATAGAAATATGGATGACAAATTAAGATGCTGATAGACAAAAATAAAAGAGAAGACTGTATCAATAAGTTAGGGAGAATCATATAATGTTGAATTAATGCCTTCTAAACAAAATAAAATGTGAATTATACAAAGGAAATCAGAAAAGAAGAGAAAGTTAAAAAAAAGAAAAAATAATAAACAGAAAATATGTATAACTAAGATAACAGGAATAAGTCCTGATGTAACAGTATTTAAAATCATTATAAATGGTAGAAGCCCACCAATCATGACCCTCAGAAGAGTTCTGACTTCTAGTAACGGAGGAGTAGCTTGTAACAGAGTAACCCTTGCTGA
Source organism: Cebus imitator (assembly GCF_001604975.1). Taxonomy (NCBI): domain Eukaryota; kingdom Metazoa; phylum Chordata; class Mammalia; order Primates; family Cebidae; genus Cebus; species Cebus imitator. Next base: position 402,608 of record NW_016107411.1, on the reverse strand, counting down.
AAACAGGTACTAATGCCACACAAAACATAAAAACAACTTTTTGAAGGCACTGAAGAGAAACCAAATGAAGAAGGAAACTGACCTGTGAAAGAAAAACAACACACTGAGTAAGATCTACTTTTATACATCTTTTCCCTTAGGACAGAATAGGTCAAATTCAAGCAGAAATCCAGTCTTGTTGGTATGAAGTGTCAGAGGACAGAGTCTGAGGCTGCCAGAACACTGCAAAAAGCAATAGGGGGTGGGACTGGCAATCCAAAAGGAAGAAACACATATAAATAACACCTAAAATCTGAAACCTGCATATAAATCCTTGGCTGATCACTTAAATTATGCGTACAGGCATGCATGGGAGAAGACTCCAACCAATGGAAGGCTGAAGGAACCAAACAGAGATTTCAGCAGCTGTATATTTCACCTGCTGAGAATTATAATCTTAACTTTGCAATTTAAGTCCTGCCAACTAGTGGGGGCTTGGGAAATAACTTGGACTTTCTAGTGATATCACAGAAGAGTCATGAGTTAAAAATACTTATTTGAAGAACTATTTTCCTTACAACTAAAGACAAAACAAAAAAAGTCCTATCCTAACAAAGCCTAATACCAAGCCTCCCCAAATTTAATACAATTGACTGGTAACATAATTGGATATTGGATATTATTCAATAATATGAAAGATACAGGTAGAAGATTATAGAGGATATAAAACACAATACTAAAAATATTTAATTAACCTAAAAATTTCAGGAAAGGAGGAATAGAGGAACAAAATAGAGGAGAGAAATGGAAACCAAATAGCAAAACTGCACATTTAAAAATAAATATCAAAAATTAAATTAAATATATATAACACTACTGCAGTGAGCTGAGATTGCACCACTGTACTCCAGCCTGGGTGATAGAGTGGAATTCTGTCTCAAAAAATATATGTGTGTGTATATATATATTTCTAAAATATGTATATGTATATGTATATGTAACACTCCAATTATAAGGCAAAGATTGTTAAACTAGATAAGAAAGCAAACAAATACATGCTCTATTTAAAAAGATGCATTTTAAATGTAAAGATATAGACAAATGTAAAAAAAGAATTTAAAAATACATCAATTATTTCCCACATAAGAAAGCCTGTATGGCTATATAAATATCAAACAAAGTAGACTTAAAGACAATGTATATTACCCAAGAAAATAAGTGTTATTTCATAATGACAATGGGGTGTTACTATAGAGAGTCATTTCATTAATAAAGTATAATTGCCAAAAATATGTAGGCACCTAAGAATTTTAACATTTATGAAACAAAGACTTAGTAGAAATAAGGGGAAAAATAGAAACATTCACATAGTTGGAGAGTTTTAACATCTGTCTCTTAGGAAATAATAAAACAATGGACCAGAATGATAGTACGAACGTAGAAGATTTTAACATTATCAATGGACTTCAACTTAAAATATATTTTGAACACTAAATTCAACAAAGCAAAATTCATATAATACACTTTCTTGTCAAGTACACTGAAGAATAATAGGACAGACCATATATTGGAACAAAAACAACTCTCAATAAATTTTTAAAAATTGGATAGAATGTCTCCTGTCTACAAAGTTTTTAATTAGATATCAATATTAAGAGGTCTAGAAATTACCAGGCCTCTCCGAATATTTGTAAATTAAGCAGCACCCTTCTAAACAATCCATGGGTCCAAAGAAATCATGAGTGAAATCAGAAAATATTTTGGACTAAATAATAATAACATATAAAAATGTGTAAGATTTACTAAGGCAATGCTTAGAAAAAAAATCTGTAGCTGTAAAAATCTTACATTTAAAAAAGAAAGGTTTAAAATGAATCATCTATGTGGCCAAGTTAAGAAGCTAAAAATAGAACAAATTAATACAAAGTAATTAGAAACAAGGAAGCAATAAAGTAAAGCAGAAAACAATGAAATAGAAAAGAGATAATAATGAATAGCAGCAAAGCCAATTGGGTTCTTGAAAAAAACAGAAAGAAAGAGGTGGAGGGAACATACAACAACACTATTTATAATTATCAGCCTAATAACAAAACATGATAGTAGTATCATAAAAAAGGAAAATTACAGACCAAAATCACTTATAAAGATGTAAAAGCCATAACAAAATATTAGCAAATCAAGCCCAGCAACATGTAAACAGATAATACAGTTTGGCCATATGGTATTTATCCCAAAAATACAAGATTAGTTCAACATTCAAAACTTCATCTGATTAACAAAAATATCAACAACATAAAGGGTAAAATAAAAATTACGATCATGGTAAAAGATAGAGGAAGGACATTTTACAAAATTGAACACGTGATCAAGAAAGAAAAAAAAACAAGCCCCTAGGAACAGAAGGGAGCCTGATAAAACTAAGAAAATCTCACTCTAATATCACAATTGATGTTGAAATATTGAATGTTTTTCCCCTAAAGTCAGGAAAATATCCACTTACCATGTCTACTCAATATGGAACTAGCAGTCCTATGTAGTGCAGTAAGGCAAGAAAGAGATATATATAAAGCATAAACGTTGGAACAGAAGAAGTAATACCGTTTTTTGCCCCCATCCTCACCCTTGCCCCAGACAACATAGTTGCTTACAGTAGAAATTTTAAGGAATTTACATACACATAAAATTACTGGAATTAAAAAATTCCTTTAGAAAGGCCGGATGACAGGTGAATAAATGAAAATCAACTCTATTTCTATATACTGGCAATGAATACTTGAAAATGAAATTTAAAATAATACTATTTACAACTGCATAATAAAACATTAAATAGGGGAAAAGCATAATGACAAATATGCATTTGTCGTCTATAAGGAAAACCAAAAAATTTAGAGAAAAAAATAAAGACCTATGTAAATTAATACATGTTTCACGTTTCATGGAAGGCTCAACTTAAACTATGACCTGCCCCAAAGTTGATTTGTAGATTCAATGCCATCCCTATGAAAATCACAGCAGGATTTTTGTGGAAATTGGCAGGTGATTCTAAAACTTGTATGGAAAGGTAAAGAATCTATAGTTATTAAAACAATAAGAACAAAGTAGAAAGATTTATAGAAACTGATTCCAAAATTTACAAAAATGCTATCAGAAAATATGGTTTTGATATAAGGACAGAAAAAGAGATAAACAAAAAGAAATAAAGAATTGAGAAATGTAAGTGGACATATGTTGTTAGAGTAGGTGGTTAGGCAGACATGAGCAGGGTAGGAGAGGGGCCCCCTTATACTAGGAATGCCAGGCTATTATCAGGTGATGGCCAGGCAGTTATTAAACTGTCTCTCTAAACTAATAACTGGTTGTAGCTGGTGCCAGGGAAAGGCAGTTTTCCAATAGATAGAGAACACCTGAAGCTGGTGATTAGCAGCTCCCCGATAAGAGCTCAGGAGTTGGCTCAGGCATGCGCACTAAGAGGCAAAATGGCAAGTTTAACTGGTATATGAGCTTGCTCTAGGAACACTCATCTGGTAAGGGAAGAATGCCTTAAGTGAGAAAGCATAAAACTTCAATAAGCACATTGTGCATGCAGCCCCTCCTAACTGCAGACAGGCTACTGTGCATGTGGACAGCCCACCCCAAGGGAAGAATCAGGGTAGAAGTAACATAGACCCTGAAATCATGCCAATGTATTAAGCCTCAAGTCAAAGGTCAACAGGGCACTTGAATCTCTCAAGTCACCTGCTTGGCCCTCTTCCGGTGTACTTTACTTCCTTTTGTTCCTACTCTAAAATTTTTAATAAACTTTGACTCCTATTCTAAAACTTGCCTTAGTCTCTTGCTTTGCCTTATGCCCCCACAAATTATTTCTTCTGAGGAGGCAAGAATTAAGGCTGCTGCAGTCCCATATGGATTTGCTGCTGCTGCTAACAACATGACAAATTAATGTTCAGCAAAAGCACCAAAGTAATCCAATATACACAGAAACTGTGATCTTTTCAACAAATGATGCTGAAATAAATGTAAATCTGTAATGAATAAATAGGCCTCACAATATACAGGTAACATAACCAAAGACGATTCATAGAGCTACATATAAAAGCTAAAAATAACAGCTGATAGAGGAAAAAACCTTTATGACATTAGAATGGTAAAGATCTTTCCATACACAAAACCTGCTAAGGATCAGGCAAAACAAAACCAAAAACATTCTGCTCTTCAAAATGACATCACTAAGAAAATGAAAAGGCAAGGCATTCCCAGAGTGGCTTTAAAAAGTAAATAGCTTGTCTATGATAATTACAGTTTTTTTTAATAAGAATATAAAATTACTAAGGTAAAAAGGAAGAAAATATTTAAAATACACATATCTGACAAATTATGTCTTTCCAAAATATATTTTTTAATTCTACAATTTAATAATAAAGAGATAATACAATAAGTAATGGGCAAAAGAATTAAATAAAACCTTGAGAAATGAAAATGCAAATGGACAATTAGTATAAGAGATGGCTTCAATTTGACATAATTAGTTATCTGAGAAATGAAAATTAAAACCACAAAAACTGATGAGGTAATCGGCCACAATACTGAAAAACACAATATATTCCAGTGGATCAACATCATATAGAAAATTTTTATGGCCATAATATGTAGTAAAATCTGAAATTAATAACAAAGGAACATAAAAGTAAAAAAAGTTGGCAAAATAAATATTAAACAGCCATTACAGAGGAAATATTAAGATAAATTATAATTTTAAGTACATTTTTAAGGAAACAAAAAAGACTGAAAACAAGCAAGTTAAACAGTCAACACAAGGATCTGCAAAAAGCAAGTAACAAACTGAAACACATAAAAGGAAACAATGATGGGGGCAGGGATCAATGTAAAAAACATTCATAAAGGAAGGGGGAGGAGGACAAAGAGAAAGAGAAAGAGGAGGAAAGAAAAAGGGAGAAGGAAGTTAGCTAGTTCTTGAAAAAGATTGCTAAATTATACATAAAGAAAATCTGAAAAAGATAAAAATGTAGAAGTTGTAAATTAAATTTAAAAACAGAAATAACTACAAACTGATTTTTAAAGAAGAAAAGAAAAAATATTCTTGAAAATATTAAGCATCAAAATTGTTTGAAATAAAATAGAAATCTCGAATAAAACAATAATCATTAAAAAATAGAACTGGAAATAATAATTTTTAAATCTCTTCCAAACAAGGAAAAGATTAGGCCTAGATCAGCTGGGTGTGGTGGCTCATGCCTGTAATCAACAGCACTTTGGGAGGCTGAGGTGGATGGATTGCCTGAGGTCAGGAGTTAGAGACCAGCCTGGCCAACATGGTGAAACCCCATCTCCACTAAAAATATAAAAATTAGCCAGGTGTGGTGGCACATGCTTGTAATCCCAGCTATTCAAGAGGCTGAGGCAGGAGAACTGCTTGAGCCTAAGAGATAGAGGTTGCAGTGAGCTATTTCTCAGATAACTAATTTTGTCCAGCCTGGCTGACAGAGGAAGAGTCTGTCTCAAAAAAAAAAGATTAGGGAAAAAAAAAAAAAAGATTAGGCCCAAAACTCATTTTGCCACAGAAGTTTTACTTTCAACAAACTGATCCTTTCTATTTTATATAAGTTGTTAAAATATATGGAAAAAGAGGATAAGCTGCCCAGCATATGTGATAAGGACACTGGTACCTTACCTCCAAAACCTAATAAGGAAAATATAAGAAAATCTCCCTTACCAACATAAATGCAAATATGTGAATATAAACATAGTCAATCACATCCAACAGAGTATTAAAATAGGAGAGGAGGGGAAAAAGAGGGCAGGAGGTGGGAAAGACGGTAGCAGGGCAAGGAGACTATGACAAAGATAACAAAGACATCATTATCAGATAAAAGTTTATCCTGATGTTCAGATATATCCTATGTCTGTCTGGAAAACAAACTTCCTAATAATTCAATGATGGTTTGACATTAGAAAACCTATTAAAGTAATCCATCACATTAACAGATTAAATGAAAAAAAAACCACTTGGTTATCTTAATAAATGTAGAAATAACATTTGAAAAGTATACAATGATTCATGTTAAAAATTCTCAGACTACTAAGAATAAGGGTAATTTCCTTAATAAGACAAACATTCTATACCAAAATCTACAGCAAGTGCTCAATTAATTTAAAAACTTTAACTCATAATACTACCTGCTATCACTACTTCAAGCCAACAATGGGAGAAAATAAAAAGAAATCAGAAGGATAATAATTGAAGGAGGAGAGAAAAAAAGTGATCAACATAAAAAGTGTCTATCACCATAGAAAAATTAACACAATCAATAGATAAAGGGAAATGTGCCCAACATAAAAAAGTAAGCTAAACCAATAGATAACAATTAACAGAATCAATATATAAGTAGAAAAATAAAAACAAATTTGAAAAAGGTGGTTGAATTAAAGATAATCTTATCGACATCTATAACATTGTTCTAAAGAAACAATTATCAAGTAGAAAAATATAAAAGAAAATAAGACAGCAGCCACAATAAAAGAAATATCTTGAAATTAACTTGAAAGTAGAATGCTCCAGGAAGTCCTGGCCAGAGCAATCAGGCAAGAGAAAGAAACAAAATATAACCAAATAAGAAAAGAAGAAGTCAAATGATCTCTCTTTGCTGACAATATAATTCTACACATAGAATATCCTAAAGACTATGAATTAGTTTATCAAAACTAATTCAGTTAAATTTCAGGATATAAAGTCAATGTACAAAAATCAATAGCATTCCTATACAGTAACAGTATTCTAGCTAAGAACCAAATCAAGAACATAATCCCATTTACAATTCTCACAAAAAATGAACTACCTAGGAATTCATCTTACCAAAGAGATCTAAGTAATCTCTGTAGAGAGGACTACAAAACACTGCTGAAAGAAATCAGAGATGAAACAAATAAATGGAAAAACATATTAATATCACGCTTATGGATTGGAAGAATCAATATTGTTAAAATGGCCATACTGCCCAAAGCACTATATAGATTCAGTGCTATCCCTATCAAACTACCTATCAACATGGTTTTTCAAAGAATTAGAAAAATCTATTCTAAAATTCATGTGGAACCAAAAAAATAAAAACAAACAAACAAAAAAAGCCTGAATAGCCAAAGCAATTCTAAGCAAAAAGAACAAAGCAAGAGATATCACATTACCTGACTTCAAACTACACTTTAAGCCTACACTTACCAAAACAGCATGGTACTGGTACAAAAACAGATACCAAGGCCAAAAGAACAGCATACAGAACCCAGAAATAAACCTGCACATCTACAACCATCTCGTCTTCAACAAAATCAACAAAAATAAGCAGTGGGGAAAGGACTTCCTATTCAATAAATGGTGCTGGGATAACAGTTTAGCCATATGCAGAAGAATGAAACTGGACCCCTACCTCTCAGCATAGCAAAAATTAATTTAACATGGATTAAAGATTTAAATTTAAGACCTCAAACTATAAAATTCCTAGAAGAAAACCTAGGAAATCCCTTCTCAACATTGGCTTTGGCAAAGAATTTATGGCTAAGTTCCCAAAAGCAATTGCAACAAAAACAAAAATTGACAAGTGGGACCTAATTAAACTAAAGAGCTTACGCAGAGCCAAAGAAACTATCAACAGAGTAAACAGGCTACAGAACAGGAGAAAATATTCACAAACTATGCAACTGACCAGGTCTAATACCCAGAATATATAAGCAAAAACAAATCAACAAGCAAAAAATAATGCAATTTAAAAATTGGCAAAGGACACGAACACACACTTCTCAAAAGAAGATGTATAAGTGGCCAACAAACATGAAAATAAAAGCTCATCACTAATCATCAGAGAAATACAAATTACAACTACAGTGAGATACCATCCCATAACAGTCAGAATGAAGATTACTAAAAACTCTAGAAGAAAACATAGACAATACCATTCAGCACAGAGGTATGGGCAAAGAATTCATGACTAAAACACCAAAAGCAATAGCAACAGAAGTCAAAATTGACAAATGGCATCTAATTAAACTAAAGAGCTTCTGCACAGCAAAAGAAACTATCATTAGAGTTAACAGGAATCCTACAGAACGGGAGAAAAATTTTGCAATCTATTCATCTGACAAAGAGCTAATATCCAGAATCTACAAAGAACTTAAACAAATGTACAAGAAAAAAACCAACAACATCATCAAAAATTGGGCAAAGGATATGAACAGACACTTCTCAAAAGAAGACATTTATGTAGCCAACAAACATGAAAAAAAGCTCATCATCACTGGTCACACGAGAAATGCAAATCAAAACCACAATAAGGTACCGTCTTATGCCAGTTAGAATGGTAATCATTAAAAAGTCAGGAGACAACAGATGCTGGAGAGGATGTGGAGAAATAGAAACGCTTTTACACTGTTGGTGGGAGTGTAAATTAGTTCAACCATTGTGGAAGACAGTGTGCCAATTCCTCAAGGATCTAGAACCAGAAATACCATTTGACCCAGCAATCCTATTACTGAGTATCAACCCAAAGGATTAGAAATCATTCTACTATAAAGACACATGCACATGTAGGTTTATGGCAGCACTGTTCACAACAGCAAAGACTTGGAACCAACCGAAATGCCCATCAATGATACACTGGATAAAGAAAATGTGGCACCTATACACCATGGAATACCATGCAGACGTAAAAAGGATGTGTTAATGTCTTTTTCAGGGACATGGATGAAGCTGGAAACTATGGAAACTATCATTCTCAGCAAACTAAAACAGGAACAGAAAACCAAACACTACACATTCTCACTCATAAGTGGGAGCTGAACAATAAGAACACATGGGCACAAAGAGAGGAACATCATACGTTGGGGCCTGTCTGGGGTTGGGTGGCTACAGGAGGGATAGCATTAGGAGAAATACCTAATGAGATGACGGATTGATAGGTGCAGCAAACCACCATAGCACACATATACCTATGTAACAAACCTGCACATTCTGCATATGTATCCCAGAACTTAAGAGATAATAATAAAAAAGTCAAAAAATAAAATGCTGGTGAGGCTGCAGAGAAAAAGGATCACATATACATGTCGCTGGAAATACAAACTAGTTCAGCCACTGTAGAAAGAAGTCTAAAGATTTCTCAAAAATGTTAAAATGGAACTTCCGTTTGACCTGGCAACTCACTACTGGGTATATACCTCAAAGAAAATAATCCATTCTATCAAAAAGCCACATGCACTTATAAGTTCATTGCAGCACTATAACAGAGACATGGACTCAATTTAGGTGCCCTTCAACAGTGGTTTGGACAAAGACAATGTGGTACATATGAACTATGGAATACATTGCAGCCATACAAAAGTGAAATAACGTCCTTTGTAGCAATGTAGATTAAGCTGAAGACCATTATCTAAGATAATTAATGAAACAGAAAACCAAATACAGTATGTTCTCACTTATAAATGGGAGCTAAACACGGAATACACCTAGGCATAAATGTGGGAACAACAGGCACTGGGAACCACTAGATGGGGGAGGGAGGGAGAGAAGAGGCGATGGGCTGAAAAAGCTTTTATACCAGCAGTGTAAAAGTGTTCCTATTTCTCCAGATACTAGGTACTATGCTTATTACCTAGAGGACAATATCATTTGTACCACAAAACTCAGCATCACATAATATACCTATGTAACAAACCTGCACATGTACTCTTTAATCTATAATAAAAGTTGAAATTAGTTAAAAATTAGAATCACAATAAAGCTGTTAAAATAGCTTAGGAATAATGATATAATGTTGATGTAGGACCCTTCAAACAAGAGTTTGTTTTATATTCCTCCTTGTGCAAGCATTCTACTATGTCCTTTAGTAGTATTTTAAAATTGTCTTCATAAAGGTTTTACACATTTACAGTTTTAAAACAGAATGCACAAGATCTCTATGGAGAAACTTTATTTAAAAACTACATTAAGATCAGCTACAATGGACACGATGAATTAACCAAGAAATATTCCATATATGGGAAAAAATTATCATTATCCTATAATTTATTTTTCCCACCACTATTCTTTTCCAGCTCTCAGGGAGGCAACTGATTTATCCCCTGGTGGCTCAGGGCCTGATTCCAAGCTGATCTAGATGTAAGACAATCAGCATTTTACTTCCCACTGGCAACCATTCCCTGAAGGTCTAGAGCTAGTCACTCTTCCAGGTATTTGTTTCCACAAAGATTCTTAAGCCTCTTATATGTACTGCCTATTAGAAATCAGATGTCCTTCAGCAATGATAACTGTGTTTTTATACCTGCCAGTTGTAGCACTCCATATACACTCATTCAAATACACACACACACACACACACACACACACGTTCAAGGTTAGGTGTGGACGTTGGGTTCTGTGACTCTGTCAGCCTGCCCTTCTGCCTGGGTGCTGGAGCTGCTCATTGCAGTGCCTGGGCATTCAGGCTCCCCCTGAATTCTCTATGCCCCAGTGGTCATAATCAATGCTGTGGCTGGAAAGATGAGCGATAAGAAGATTGAAAGCGAAATTCTAGAAACTAGAAATGCACCAAGTCCTAAGGGACTCATAGACAAAACAGCTGACTAATCCCTCATTTCAACAGAAGTAAGGAACAATCAACTGCCAGAGAACCCTAATCTAGCGCACCAAGTGTGGACAGTCTCAGAGCAGGCAGTGGAGCACCAGAACCCTAAAAAGACTGGCCAAAATCCTGAAAAAGCTTGCCACAACCTTTGGCTATAGAGCTTTTCACCTAAGGGGCCATACACACTCCCAACCTCCAGCCTGTCCAAATGAATGAGTCTCTTTCCCAATTCTGACCTTCTAAGACTGCTAGAAAGGTATCAGATCTCATATCCTATTTCTGAGACATCACAAGAGCAACATTTGTAAATTTGCTGAAATTTTCACCATTTGTAAATTTACTGAAATGAAAAGAACCTATAGCAGGTTCACCTAATCCTCTCTTTAAGCAGATATATTTGAAAAAATTCAAGATGTATATCTTTAACTGTAATCATTCTAAAAACAAGACAGAACAGTGTTTCATTCTGAAGGGGAATTGTCTAAAATTAACATAAACTACATATGTTGTTATTGAAAAATCACATATATAAGTCTGATGTTTCTCTCAGGACTGTGCTTGCAGATCCTATGCAATATAAATAAGAAAGCAATGATCTTACTCAATATTCTTGTGCCACACAAGTAAATGTTCTATAAACACACTATGTTCTCTTTAATAAGGCAGTCCTGGACTAGGGCTGCTCCCTGAACCTACCAGTTTCTGTTCTTCCATCGTTCAGTGACTTACCACAAGTTTTCCTTCATACAGAAGCTCATTCAATGCCTCTCTCTATCATTTCCTTCCTCAATGGCTACTCAAACATCACCTTCTCCTTGAAACTCTGCCTACTCTTCCCAGGTGCCCAAGCCCTCTGAGCTATCTCAATTATTCTCTACTACTCACAGTGCTGGTGTTATGGGCATGTGACTTGTGCAGCCACAGAAAGCTTCACTCTTAGAAAGACCCATCTGAGTTTAATGCTCTACTGTCATCATCTTGACATTTTTAAGAATGTTATTTCTGAACTTGTGTTTTGTAAGTGAAGTTTGATGGGACACTGGAGCATGGGCACGACCAGAGGGGTATCCACAAGTGTGTCCCCATTCCTTTCTACCTTATTTATATATAGCTTTTCTGATGCCCCATGAAGACAGAATTCCAGTGGATCTACAATGAGCGGGAGGGAGTCTAACAAGACTCAAAGCCAAGTACAAGGTAAACATATGACTAAATAGTGTGTAAACAGGGACACTGACAAAGCTGAGAGGGCATGTTCTCCACTTGAACCAGAACTTGATTCACAGGCAGAAAGAAGGCAATGTTGTTCTAAATAGTAGTCAACTACTTGCTGGAAATAATGACACAGAAGAAAAGGAAGAAGAACACAGGGTAACCTGTTATTCATTTTCTTTTCAGTCCTTCCTTATTTATCAGTAGTCCAAAAGGAGAGAGTGGTGGGTACAATGTGCACCTAACAAGAAGTGAAATAGAAACAACTGAGTTAGTTTTGTGCAGTGTTTCTGCTGGTTTGGTAAGAACATATTTGTGTCATTTCAGTGATTCCATATACACATTTGGTACCCTTATACTTACATTTAAAACCAAAATTACATAGTACACAGATGGATGGTAAAATTCATGCTAATATTTAAATTTTTAATTATTATTTTCTTAGGATATTAAATAGCAAATTTAAAACACCATACATCGAGAGACTACATTAAAAAAATGGTTTTACATATTTTATATCTTTACTGGCAGTTTTTCCCCTGCTTTTTGAACAAGGGACCCCATATTTTCATTTTGCACTGCACCCGGCAAATTTGGTCGACAGCCCTGCCACTGATCCATCAGTCTCTGGAGCATAGAGACTCTGCTTCACGCATGGCTCTATGACTGCAGCCCCTAGGCTATTTCTTTATGTTCATTCAGTGCTCAGTAAACACTTGTTAAACATAGAATGTGGTGCATATCATAAAGAACAAAAGATCTTAGCGTCCCAAGCTAGGAAGACAATAACCCTGCTCTCGACTCTGTTAAACAGACCACACCTGGGGTATAATGTCCAATTCTTGGAGCCACCTTTGAACAGGAATGTAGAGACGCACTCATCAAAAGGTACTGGATTCAAATTATTTCAGCAGCTTATTAGTAATATAAGCAAACAGAAATTGATTAGCCTTTGTGAGCCTCAGTGTCCTTTTTTGCAAAATAGGGATAAAAGGGCATTTTAAAAGACAATGTAAGTGAAAGCATTTTGCAAATTCTAATGCTTTATACAAATTTTAGTTATTATGATCCTAACTAGAAGGTATCTACAGGAGATTAACTGGAATGATGAGATGGCATAACAGCAGGGCCTTAGGCAGCAGAGAAGATCTAAGAGGAATACAGCCAATGACTTCTAACAGTTAAGTGTTTACAGACGATGCAGGTTTAAGAGTGACCTGTGAGAACACAGTAAAAATCTCTGGGAAGAAATTTATAATAAGGCAGGAAACAAGCATGAGGAAAAATTTCCAAAGAAGCAAACATGGGCCTGTCTGAGGACACAGTAAGCTCCTTGTCCCTTGAGAGAGTACAGGACTACCTAAGGTTTTAGGAAACATGTAACATCAGATAACAACTGGACATAAAGAAATAATCATAATGATGGTGGCAGATATTGTTTATTGGTGCATCCTAAATACTAGACATGATGAGAGGGACTTTACATGTATTGCCTTTTAAAATCATAACAAATCCATAAAGTAGGTAAAATTACTCTTAAAATGTTATTACTCTAAAAGTTAAAAAATATATAGGTTAAGTGATTTATTGAAGATCACAAAATTAACCACCTTCCTCTGAATTCAAAGTCAATATTGAACATTTATCCCAGTTGCTAAAGGAAATACGAATGATTACAAATCCCAGGTCTATTTGTGAAAGACTACTAAAATGGCATCCTCAATTTCACACAAACATGACAATAATCATGTGAATCATGAGAAAATCTAAAAGATATACCAAGAAAATTACATCATTGTAAAACAGAGCTTTAAAAATATCAGGGAGACAAAAGGTTTTCTTCCCAGGGCATCAACACAGTTTGTGAGTTTCTAGCCCTTCCCAAACTGTCCCCCCACCTTAAGAAACACTTGGGGCTCTAGAGCTTTATCTCTACACAGAGGATTCCTGAACACAGACCTTAGGCCCCGCCTTGGCAGAGCAAGTGGAAGCCTGGGCCTGCCAGACAGGACCTTTGTCCCATTTCAAGATATACTATATAGCTTTCATTATTTAAGCATCTTGAAAATCACTCTAAAGAAAGACATATTAGGGTACTTAGAAGTATAGCAGGTATGAAATTACCTCTTGGTGGGAGGTAATTTCTGTTCACGTCCCCACCACTTAAGCCCAGAGCATGACTGAAGTCAAAATCTCTAAAGGCAAAGCTGTAACATTCATTTAACGTTTCCATTATCAAAAAAAAAAAAAAAAATTACTCAGGAACCTTGTAAGTACTCTGTATTCTACCCATTAGGGTTGTTTTGAAATGACATCACCACAAATTTCAACTGAAAATTAAAAATTGGAAGACAGCCGACTTTATCTGCTATTCCTAAAAGCACTTCAAACTCTTAATCTTCTTACATTCATTTCGAGTAGGTAACAAAGCACTCTATGAGTACAAATGCATTTTAACAGACTTTTCCCAAAGCCAAGACAAAGGGAGAGTCACTGAAGACACTCCAAATTTAAAAGTGTGCTGATCACACCATAAATGAGACCCAAGACACTTCCTGTCCAGGTGTTGCTATACTTCAAATTGGTGGTGGCATTTTAAACATCTATACAAATACCTGAACCTACACACACACACACACATGCATACATATGACAGAAAGAATTGGACCAAACCTTTAAGCTGTAGAAAAAAAGAAAATGAGACTCCAGAATATTTCATAAGGATAAAAATGTCCAAATATAAGCTTTGCTACTGAAAACAGTTATTCTGGGATATCTGATCAGCAGTACAACTCCTTATCTCTTCACATCACTAGAGTAGTTTTTATTTTTGAAACCACATCATAAATTATACTGTAATACCTATCTGGCTCAAACACAGTAGAAGAACACCTATGCAGCATAAATCATACATGACATCATATTAGGTCTTTTAAATAATGCTGTGAACACCAGGAAAAGATTCTAGAAATCCATTTTTCATGCTCTTTCTTTTCGCTATTACCCAAATGGAAGTGTCTACTTTGCCCCTACACCAGTCCTTTTCAATTAAATAAATCAAATATATACAAGGACTTCTCATGCATGAAAGGTAGCACATGCTTCTGCACAAACAGGAGAGGCACATCTATCCTTCCCAGGGCCCAGAATGCTGAGTTCAAGCAGGCCTGGTCTGTCCTCTAAGTGCTCTGCCTCTTAGAGGTCTGACACTTTGCTTCTCCTTGTGTCCACATTTTGACAACTCTGTTTCAACAGTGCCTCCAACATATGGACAGAAAGGACAGGGGAGGGAACTCCCCTAGAATCTATGCATCCCTCACTCCTTGGCAACATGATTTTACCACATTGATGAAATAATCTACTTGCCTATACCTGAGCACAAGGACCATTTTATTCATTTGCATATCTTCCCCAACTAGCATGATAGTAGAAACAATTAACATCAAATCCATAAATATAGATTAAACAAAAACCAGTCAAGTTTGCCTTTGTATTGTAACTCTGGTAATAGGTTTTGGAGGAAATTCAACCAAAAACTAAAATGAACTTAAGGAGTCCGGATTTTTTCCCTAATGCATAGTTATCTCATTCACCCTTTGTCAAAAGAAAGCTTTCTCTTTCTTCCTCTTTGTCAGCTCTCGCCTGTCATTCCCTTTCTCCAGTTCTCTCTCACGTACAGGTTGGATCTAAACCTATGCAAGAAATACATTTTGCATTAGTGATTTAGTCACTGTTACCCTGCTTCATCTTGCTATGAATGCAGCATGGATGAGATAACTACAAAAGGAAGAGTATCTAACTCTCTTATTCTCTGGGATCCACTGGGACAAGGGGAGAAAGAGGGCACAGCTGCCTCCATGGAATACCCTGCTGTTGGGCATGACAAAGCCAAGGTAAAGTTCTCTGGCATTCCTGGAATTCAGACATGATTACATGGATGTATGTCTCACCTTTTTTGATTACTAAGTTATAACTCTAGAGTATTTGGCCAGCAGGAGAGGATAAGCTTTTTCTGAAGGGTATTTAGAAAGAAGAGTAGAATCATTTTATTTTTAAATTCTGCTTTTATGAGGAAACCAAGTAGGGTCTCCCTTCCCACTGGTTGAGCAACTATAAGCCAATCACTCTGAGCCAAACACAATGACTACAAAGGACAGTTCCCTGAAATGCTTGAATGTTAAGGGATTACAATATGACTAACTGGACTTTTATAATCATTGCCAAGCTGAAGAATACAGGTCTCAGAGGTCACTAAGTACTAGTGTTATTCTTTTGTTGTCAGGCGACCCAAACAGAGGGACCTAAGGAGTTAACACAGTATCAGCCATAGTCTGCTCCTCTCCCTGAGACAAGGGCAAGAACTGGATGCGAGAATTTTATAAATAAGAGCATATCTTTCAACTCCTGTATCAAATTTAACTTCCACAAGTATGAAATTTCTGCAAGAAAAGTGACTGTTGCTCTCTGCTGTTATTTCTACAGCCTGCTTTCTTCCCTGACCAGCTAGAAGCCACTTTTTTTTATTGCATTTTAGGTTTTGGGGTACATGTGAAGAACCTGCAAGATTGTTGCATAGGTACACACGTGGCAGTGTGATTTGCTGCCTTCTTCCCCATCACCTATATCTGGCATTTCTCCCCATGCTCTCTCTCCCCAACTCCCCACCCGCCGCTGTCCCTCCCCTATTTCCCCCCAACAGACCCCAATGTGTAGTGCTCCCCTCCCTGTGTCCATGTGTTCTCATTGTTCAACACCCGCCACCGGACATGGTGGCTTACGCCTGTAATCTTAGCACTTGGGAGGCCGAGGCCAGCAGATCACTTGAGCCCAGGAGTTCAAGACCAACTTGGACAGCATGGCAAAACCTCATCGCTACAGAAAAAAAAAAAAAAAAAAAATTAGCCAGCCATGATGGTGCACACATGTGGTCCTAGCTACTCAGGAGGCTGAGATAGGAGGGTTTCTTGAGCCCAGGCGGTCGAGGCTGCAGTGAGCTGAAATTATGCCATTGCACTCCAGGCTAGACAACAGAATGAGACCCTGTCTCACACACAAAAAAAAGTTCTGATTCGCTTGCCTTCTTTGGTAACCAGATATGGTCCCAGGAGCACATGATAACAATACCTTTTTTTAGCAAGCGACATTCTTATACAACAAAGAAAGAAAAAATAAAATGTGATCATAAAATTTAAAAAATAAATCCACAATAAAGAACACACCAAAAAAAAAACTTTAAAGTTGAATTTTGGTAGGCAATTTTTCATGGTTTTTTTTTTTTTTTTTAAGAAGTTTCAGTCTATTGCACAGGCTGGAGTGTAGTGATGTGATCTCAGCTGACTGACTGCTACCTCTGCCTCCCAGGTTCAAGCAATTCTCAGCCTCCTGAGTAGCTGGGCTTACAGGCACATGCCTCCACACCCAGCTAATTTTTGTATTTTTAATGGAGACAGTTTCATCACGTTGGTCAGGCTGGTCTCGAATTCCTGACCTCAAGTGATCCACCCACCTCGGCCTCCCAAAGTGCTGGGATTATAGGCATGTGCACGGACTTTTGTCTCAAAGCCAAAGTCATGCACCAAAGGACAGCCTGTACTTCTCAGCGTTTGTTCTCTCCTTCACGGGTGTTGGTACTGAATTTCCAGCTCTTTCATGGGGCACTTCTTGCTATCTCAGACTCCAGAGCAAAGGCAGATGTCCCCCAAATGATTTTAACAGACTTAAGTTACATCCTTTTTTAAAACCATCCTGGGGCTAATTCCTCAAAGCATGTTAAACCAGGTGGGAATAAGAGACCAAACCTTCCTTTAGACTCAGCAATAATGGGTCCCCTCTACCCCCAGTTGAAGTTCAGCTTTGCAAGGATACCCCAAGTTGTACAGTTCATCACTTTTAGCAGACAACTTAGACATAGATAAAAATGATTGCAATCCATGTTCTTCTCTGTTTGGCTGGCAGACAACAGAACTAGGCCATCCTTACAATGTTATTCCAGAAACTTTGTTTTAGGCCTGGGGTTCCTGATGTCAGTTGGCTTTCCATGAGGAAAACTGGGATGGAAAATATGGTGCTAAAGTCCATGTATGGCTGCTGTTGGGGGGCGCGGGAGGAGAGAAAGGGCCAGACAGGATGGAGAGAGAGCTTATAAATTAAATCTTATGTTAAATGGCTAAGTAAAAAAGGAATTAGGCAGCCCCTTTCTATTCTCCCCTCTACCCCACTTTTTCCTTCTGCCTCACCTCTAAGTAAATGTATAAAACCATTTGAAAAATATTAACAACTTTGAGAGGTTTTTAAAATAACTTTGGCTACTAAAATTATTGCCATTAACATATGCATTTGCTTATTGATACTTTCATTTTAAAGAAGTCAAAGTTTTTAAAAGACTAGTTGTAGATCTAAAACAACCATATTAACACATCTGGTATAAACAATAATACTGCCAACCCATAACAATAAATTATTTTAAGTTTAACACAAAGGCTCCCCCAACACTATTTTCTACTATAGAAAATATACAATAGTTTAAAGGCTAGGGCAGCAGCTGCCAGAATTTAATGCCCCTTGGGCTTTTATAAATCCAATTTTCCCTCCTCTTATGCTCCTTTGCTCTTTTCTTTTTATCTTTCTTCTCCTTCTCTAGAGAGAGGTGAAGGAATGGAAATGAGGTGGGGTTAGGGCGAGTGACCTATAAATCAAACCAGGTCAGATGCCCACAAGTCAGAAAACCTTCTTTTTCTATAACTGTCCTCAGAGTAAGCAAAAAAAGTGAAAACCTCAAAATCCTAAGTTTTAGCTCCATTCTCTTGCCCAATGAGAGATTAAAGACAATCTGAACAAAATGGCAGCACTTGTCAGTTTAAAGATTTTGAGGGGAGAAAAAAAACATTTCTTTCTTTCCATAGCATACCCATTTTCTAGGCCTTTTTACACTGCAAGAATTCATGGGGTGTTGATGCACATCTGAGGCCACCACAGTACTACTCATCCCTCTGGCATTTAATACCCTAACCCCTCAGCGAACATCTGGAGAGCTTGGGCAAATAGATCATTATTTCCCAAAATATGCACAGAGACCAAGGGCTCTCTGGGATGGTAATAGATTCTGAGGAAAATAAGAATCTCATAAATTCACTTGGGAACTGCTCTGCTTGGGAAAAAAAAAAAAAAGTAACCATATTTGTTTACAGCAGAGCTTCTTGGAGACTGGGAGGTGCATTGGGAATTTCTAAGAGGGGGATGTGGCAAGTAGCATTTCCCAAGACTTAGCTGACAACTAACTCCTTTGGGGTGATGTGTCACTAATCTTTGTTCTATAAAACACAAGCTGGAGAAAAAATGGACCACATATCTACAATCCAATCATGCATATTTGTGAAAAATTTTCTCTGAATTACGCTAAATGGCAAATTGAAGTAGGAGAAGTATCATTAAAAATCTGACTGACTGGGAAAGAAAGACCTGGAGAAAATTTCTGCCCTTTCTATGGCTAAGCTTCTGATGTGTTCTTTCTCAGCTGTATCCATTTGATCAATAATGATGTGTTTTTTCTCAGCTGTATACATTTGATCAGTAATAATAACTACCACAAAAACCACTTAGTTCCATCCCTTTGTTTTGCACATGAGAAAACTGAGGACCAAAAAAGTTATCTGCTTTGCCAGAGGTCATTCAGTGAGAAAGTGGCAGAATATGGAACAGAAAATTCAATGTTCCCCAATCCAACATTTCCTTAAATTATGTTTACCCAATATGTACTCGATGTAATTATATACGCTAAGATAAAGTATAAAATCTAAGTAAGTATCTATTTAACTCAGATTAAACCACTCCTCTGATTAAATTATAGTTAAGCCTATTAATTTCTACTCCGCAAAATTGGCATTTGTGATAACTCAGCTAGGTCTAGGTAAATGTGCTCTTGTATTATTTATGAAGAAGGAATATGTCTAATATAAACACAATTAGCACAGGGAACACTTAATTCATATATGACAGTCAAAAAACGATTTTGAAACATCTTAACAGTAACCTACCCAGAACTGACATTTTAATCTACTTTTCATCTATTTATTAAAACATTTTTATAATGTTTTATTGTGGTACTTAAATCTTGAAAAATAAATTGGCATTAGAAATATTCTTAGTAACAGCAGCCTTGAGTTAACATGTGCATTCTCTGCCATGTCTCCCCATTAACCCCTAGAAGTCAATGTTTTGTTCAAAGTGAAATCAAGTTTTAAAGATTTATACATATATATATATATATATACACACACACACACACACATACACACACATATATATAATTATTTTTTTTGAGATGGAGTTTCACTTTTGTTGCCCAGGCTGGAGGGCAATGGTGCGAACTCAGCTCACCACAGCCTCCACCACCCAAGTTCATGTGATTCTCCTGCCTCAGCCTCCCAAGTAGCTGGGATTACAGGCATGCACGACCACTCCCAGCTAATTTTGTATTTTTAGTAGAGATGGGGTTTCTCCATGTAGATCAGGCTGGTCTCGAACTCCCGGCCTCAGGTAATCTGCCCACCTCGGCCTCCCAAAGTGCTGGGGTTACAGGCATGAGACACCATGCCTGGCAAAGGTTAATATATCAAAGGAAACTACAAAGGGAAGCAGATGGCAAAACGATAGGCTGAAAACAATAATGTCTCTCTTATGAAGGAATATACCTTTGTCTTTATCGACAGAAAGTGAACTTTGTAAGCTGAATCTGGGTGTGTAAATGGCCCTCTCCCCTGCCCTGGATCTCTGTATCGTTCTAATTTTAGTCTATGTGCTGCCTAAGCGAGCACTGCACTGGATCTCTTCTCGAGTTACCACTCACTGTGTGGGGGACACCTCCTCTGCTCCTACTCTGGGAGAACTTCCCATTCATTTCTGAGAGGGATCCTTCCCCTCTCTCCGGAGGATCCCCACTCTATCTATGGAAGATCTCCTCCACCCTGTGAGGGGATCCACATCACTCTCAGGGGGTATTCCCTCTTACCCATGTGGGATAGGAGAAATCTTTTCTGCTTTCACAATTTTATCTACCATCTGTATGTTAATGACTCCAAAATCCTTTGCTGTAGTTGGCTACCTTAAATACTTCTGTAGGGGAGCAGCAAAGAAAATAAAGAAAGGCGGGGGGAAAAGATGGTAGCTCTCGGACTGGCCTCACACCAGAGTACTGTTTATACCCTAAAAGCATATCAAATGAAGCTTCTTCTCTTCTTTGGCCATACACCTGATTCTCCACTTTTATTCTCAATCTGTTGTTAGCAACAGCCATCCACCAGATAGTCAAACAAGGACTCTGGGGTTCATTCTGTATTTCTCAATTGCCCTGAAAACCTACATTCAATCACTCTCCAAAGTCTTCTCCTTTTACCAACCAAATTTTAATAATTCTTCTGTTTTGCTTGGAGAAATCCATAAGCCTCCTACCTGGTCTGCATGCCTCTGACCTTGTTCTACCCTCAAATCCATGCTCTAATCAAGAAATCCCCAGAAATCTTTGTAAAACAACATACTGACTCCATCACATTTTTGCCTAACACTCTTCAGTAGTACCATGTCACATACAGGACAAAGTTCAAACTCCCTAGCACAGGTTCACATCTAGCATCTGCCCATGGCCCAGCCTCACCAACATGACCCTTACTCTGTGTGATCCAGGAACTACTTGCAGCTCCCTGCAATGTCTGTGCAACTTCTGAGCTGCATGCTTTTGCTCCAGCTGTTCCTTCATCCTCACCTTCATTCTGTGGGACTCAGCCCAGGCATCAGCTCCTCCAGGAAGCATTTCCTATCTTCTGGACTAGTCTAGTTATCCAGTCTCAGCACTCTTATGATACCCTGCAGCAGCTGCTGCTCTTTAACATTGCTTCCCAACTCTTTCTTCATGATGTGTCTCATCCTTGGGGGCAGAGGTAGTGTCTTACTCATCTGCATATGTCCAGTTCCTATTACATAATGTATGCAAAATAAATGTCTACTTAATGAATAATATGAGTAACCAGTGATGACAAGGACAGACCCACTAAGCCCAAATTCTCTCTGAATTCCTCCTTAGTCCCAAGAACCCCTTCCAAATTCTAGGTAATGACCCTGGGTAATTACATCGATTTGCCATACACTAAAAATTACTCTAATTTAAACTTCACTAATTTGGCTGGCCTTTCCAAGTCAGTTTTAATTAATGAGGTTCTCTCTGTTGAGATATTTCACACAGAGTGTTTTCTGGACTAAATTATTCTATGTGCCTCAGTTCTTTGTCACTTTCCATGGGTAGAGCTTTGTATAGTAAATGACAAAGTTTATAATTTTTAAAAAAGTTCCTGTTGAAAGGGGGGGGAACATCACATATCAGGGCCTGTTGGGGGCTAGGGGAGGGATAGCATTAGGAGAAATACCTAATGTAGATGACGGGTTAATGGGTAGAGCAAACTATCATGGCACATGTATACCTATGTAACAAACCTGCACGTTCTGCACATGTATCCCAGAACTTAAAGTATAACAAAATATTAATTAAAAAATTGTTTAAAGTTCCAGTTGAAGATATTTCTAAGCAGAATAGTATAGCCATCTGTTTTCACTCAATCTTAACTCCTTTCCTCAGCCAGGCTTTTTAAAGTTTGGTCCCAGTCCTATTTTATTTTCTTCAGGAAGAATTTGAAAAAAAAATCAAATTGCCATTCTGAGTAAGAGAAGATTGAAAATTATTAAAACATACTTCACATTGAAGGTGTAACTGCTTTTGGCTCAGAAGAACCAACATATTTCAAAACTGTATTCAAACTACATTTTAATTTAATATCTAGCATAGTCTTCCTCATGATATCACTGTTTAACTAGCTTAAAGCAAAATAAAATATTTTCAAGTGAAAAATAACTAAAGTTTTCACTTCTGAGTAAATGCAATCAACACAATATTTTAGCAAAACATCACAATTTATAATACATAATAGTAATAAACATTTCTGCCACTGAGGTCCTTAGCACTGCAGAGAAAAAAAGGAACTTGCCCCCTGGGCTTGTAATCTAAATTAAACAAGCAGTATGAGTCACACAAGTTTCACAGGTGAGAGTTAATTAACATTTTATCCCAAGCAGCGAAGGAAAGGGGAAAGAAAATTAAAATCAATATTAACAGCATCAGAATTTACTTCAACCTTACAGGAGTCATCTGAAACGTGAATATAATTTAAGAAGCTTATAACACTACCATGCCTGCCTTATAGCCCCTTGCTCCTGCTCCTACTTGGCTATCACCTAAACAGCTTATTTGTGTGTTGATTCTTGAGCAGCCTCACACAGGCAATGGGCAGAACTCCCTAAAGACACAAAATGCATAAGATGAACTTCAAGGACCTTTTCCTGCTTTATGACACAAACATTTTCTCCTAGCCTTTTGACTTCCTCACTCCTTATGACTAAGCAGGCAATGACAATGAACCTGTACTCAACAGAAAATATGTTGAACCTGTACTCATCTCACACTGTGCTCATGAGTATATACCTTCAAATCCTCATTATCAAAAACTATTTGGAATTGATGCATAAATGATGTAAGCCTCTAGAATGTATTTCCATTCTCAGACAATTAACTTCAATTTCTACCAAGTCACTGAAAAATTTGTACCAACTAATGGTGAGTGCCCAATCAGCCCCCTACCTTTTTTAAAAATATTTTTTTAAAAACTAGCTTCCCACTGCTAAATACTGAAGAACCAATACCAAAAACAGTATGCTAAAGAAAAAGACAATGCACAATTACATCAAAGAATACTAACACATACTGCCTCTTAAATCTTGCTCCAAGGTTTTCTTAAATGAGAATGCACACAAGAATTACTTGGTAAATTTTAAAAGGTCAGAGGGCAGCGCATGGGTTCAACAATGCTTCCTATTAATGTTTTTGGCTTACCGGCCCTCAGCACTCACTGAATTTTCTCTGGCCTTTCATTAAGCCCCAGTAATGCAAGACAAAGCAAGTTCTCCACTTGCCCATTAGACTGCTTTGAATATGGCAAAGCCAGTGCCCATGTGCACACAGTGACAGTTCATATCACTGACACAAATTACATCTAATTGCACAGAGGCACACATGGAAAGTAAAAGACAGCCCACACCTAACTGGCTGGGTCAGCTGCAAGACAGATCTCACTATTATCTAGTCTTCTCCTGGAAACCTCCCTCCATACCTGATGAAGAATTGACCTCCCTTCATATGTGAAGAATATACCTTCATACTTGCATAACCAGACCCATCTCCCACAACAGTATGAATGTTATGACGTTAGAGAACAAAAATATAAGGATTTCATGCACTCTAAATAATTTTGTACCATCCATGTAAAGAAACAGTAATAACACCCCCACCTCCTGCCAAATACAACAAATGGTAGGTAATTGCAAGAGAAGAGCAAAGACCAGATAGCAATTGCTGTATGAAAGGCACAGTAACGGTGCTATTGAAAAACACCATCAGTTCAGTTATTTTCCACACAAAGAACTGAGAGATAATAACCTCTATGTACAAATGAATCTTGGGCTTTACAAACATGTCAGAAGCATCAAAAGGCATTAGAGTAAGCCACATCCTATGTGGCGATTTATCCTTGACTTTGTCTGAATGCTCCATAGAAAGAGAGACCTAGTTTTTTAATACACCAAAAGCACTGCCCTTTAAAAAGCCTTCTCATCTTGCCTTGTACCAGACACTTGTATTTTCCAAATATACCCTGTTCAGATTGCTGCTCTTAAGGTTCAACCCTTCACTAGAAGACTTTCTGCAACTTTGACATGAAAAAAAGCTTCAGAGTTATTAAAAGTTGGATTGTGTCCCCCAAAAATGGTATATTAAAGTACGAATGTTCAGTACCTGTGAATCTGACCTTTATTTGGGAAAAGGGTCTTTCAAGATGTAATCAAGTTAAGATGAGGTCCTTAGGGTGAGCCCTAATCTAATCTGACTGGAAAACTTGTAAGAAAGAACAGAGCCCAGGAGTTACAGTGAGCTATGATTGTGCCATTGCACTACAGCCTGGGTGACAGAGCAAGACCCTGCTCCTGCCCCCCGACCCCACCAGAAAAACAAAGAAAAGAAAGAAGAGATACACAAAGCAGAACACCTTGTGACAGTGGAAGCAAAGGCTGAAGTGCTGCTGTGTAAGCCAAGGAAGGTCTCAAGGACTTCAGACAAACCAGAAACAAGAAAAGCTTCTCCCTACAGGTGTCAAAGGAGCACGACCCTTTCAACGCCTTGATTTTAGACTTCTAGCCTCCAGAACTATGAGACAATTTTGTTTTTGTTTTTGCTGTTTTAAGCCACCTAGTTTGCACTTAACGGAAACCCTAAAAAGCTAATATAAGGGTTGTCTCTTACATTCTTTTACCTGCAAGCAGGGCTGCATGAAAATTAATCCTGATAGGCAGACTGTGTTCGAGTTTACAGAACCTTCTGTAATCTATCCCAATGAACAAGACTCCCCAAATTGGAAATTCTTATCAGTAACCAAAAGAGAAACAAAAAAGTGTTACTCCAATTCACCACTTTCCCACCTGAAAGTAGCTTTGAAAATTTCTGTCATCCTGCCTTCCTTTCCTAAGGGAGTCCTCCTGGAAGAGGCAATGAGGCAAATCCAGAAGGACCAGTAAGCAACTTTTCACTCTTGTCATGTGTTTTTCAAAACACCGAGATCCCAAAAACTTGCTGCTTCAACATCTGTAGGTATGAGCACATAGGCAATGACAACTCTCTATCATTTAATAAAATCACAGTATTCACCACTAGCAACTGGGAAAATGGAGCATTCCTATTGAAGGCGCTATAATAAAATGTGCTCTAAAGGAGATTCTGGTTTGCTCTGTTTGAAACAAAGATATATGAGATATAGTCACAAAAATAGAGGACAGCTCCGGAAGACAGAATCAGAGAACTTGTTGTTAGCTAGTTATATTTTTAGAGACCCCATACCATAATTTTGCAGATGAGAAAAATCATGCACAAGCTACATCTTGGAGACACCATTGTGAGCCCTGGCTTAGGCAGGCTTTCCACCAGACTGTGATCCCAATGCTTCCCCCTCCAAAGGGAGGATGATAATATTTGTTTATTACGTGCTTCAGATATCCCAACTAAAACTCGTTTTGATTGAAAAACAAGTTTTGCAAGAAAGAAAAAAGAAAAGAAAGCCTATCACTTTAAAGTGCAAAATGGGGAACATATTAGGATGTTCTAAAATCCCCAAATACTCAATGTTTAAATGTATCAGAAAGCATGACATTTAGGGCAACAAGCTAGTAACTGGGACTTTAAAGACCACAATTACAACCTGGCTTTTCTAAACAGACATAAAAAATTCCTTTCTGCGGTATATAACAAAACAATCATATAATAAAACATATTATTGTATTTACCAAACTGAGACAAACAATAAAATTTATTACCACCCATTTTCAATAATACAAGTACTGTGGAATCAGGCAGGGTAATACGAAAAAGGCAAATGTGAGCTGGGCACAGTGGCTCATGCCTGTAATCCTAGCACTTTGGGAGGCTGAGGCAGGCGGACTGCCTGAGCTCAGGAGTTCAAGGCCAGCCTGGGCAACACGGTGAAACTCCGTCTCTACTAAAAATATAAAAAATTAGCCAAGCTCAGGGGCATGCTCCTGTAGTCCCAGCTACTCAGGAGGCCGAGGCAGGAGAATTGCTTGAACCCAGGAGGCAGAGGTTGCAGTGAGCCAAGATTGTGCCTCTGTACTCCAGCCTGGGTGACAGAGCAAGACTCCATCTCCAAAAAAAAAAAGAAAGAAAGAAAGGCAAATGTGGAGCAAAACTAAAATGTGAGAGGTAAAAGACCATGGATAATCTCTACAATGGTAGGACAGTTGAAACACCTATATATAATCACACCAGAAGATCACTCAAGGTCGAGGCTTAAAACATCTATCCTTCCATTTAGTGGTGACCACAGCACAGACAATCACAAGAAGAATACTTGCTTCTACACACTTCCCGTAAAAGTGCAACATTACAGAAGGTAAAGTGAGCAATAGAGAATGATGATCAAAACCCATTTTCAGGACTAACTCCTTCCATTTCCCTTCTTCTATTGATTTTTTTTAAACCCACTTTGCACTCTCTCAGTCAGCTTGGTTGCAGGGAATATCATTTAATGTATTTTATTGATTCAATCGCACACATTTATACTTGTGTAGAAACTTCTGCTACAGTGCATTTATTGATCTTTTAATTATTAATGTAAGCCGCAAAACCTGAAGAGCTTTATTGTAAGTATTTTTTATTTTCTCAAATTATTACAAGAAAATTTTCAAAAATTGTCAGCAAATGAAACATGGTAGTTTGCTTATTCCCTCTAAAAAGGCTAATCAACAGGTTACGTATCAAATGTACTGTCAATCAGAATTTTTTTCTAAAGTCATAACTATACAAGCCTGAACAGTTCTTTGGATGAAAACTTCTTTTTTAATTTCTAGAATTAGTACTGTGATGCACTTAATTTGGCTCTGGGAATGGGAAGCAAGTGTTCCATTCCAGTGTGGCCATTTTTGGATTGCACAGAGCCATCAGGTGAGCAAGCTGTCTGTCAAAATGGTCACAAGATAGGTCCCTGTGCTAACAGTTGTGGACATATTGAGAGATAAAAGACCACCCCACTTGTCTCTACAGTACAGCCCTCCAGACCTAGGGAAAGACACATTCTCAACCAGACACTGTGTACTAGATTCAAAATGAAAATTAAGGAGGCTGTCTGGGTGGAAAGCTCTGCAGAACCAGCCACAAGGCTGTAACAAAAGGCAGATCCTGCAGCCTTTGGAAGAAGCGGAAGGGGTGGTGCTGAGTTATTACTGAACAAACAGGACACAGAAAAGACATTTAGGTTCAAGGTGGAAAAAGATGAAACTCTGATGGTCATCTTTTCCCATGCAAGCTCCTCCCCCATTTCTCCCTCTAAATACCATTTTAGCGAGTCTTAAATGTAGTCCATGTAAACTTGGATGAATCAACTGGATCAAAAGATATGGTCCTCATACAGGCTTAATTCTACCCTGTCATAGATAATTTCTAGTGAAAGCCAGCTTTACACTTAAATTTCTTTTAGGATATTGACCAGCAAATATGTTTGCCATTGCACCTTATACTTTCCAATACCAAGGCAATGATGTGTATAATAAAATCAACTATAACCTCTAAAAAACACCCCAGAATTTGAAATAATAATTTAAATTTGTGTTGCTACCTTCCAGATCCTTTAGGTTTTTCCATTTCTAGACAATCGCAAGAAGATCTGCCATTTCTGGACTGAATGGTCCTGAATATGAATAGATAGGTCACACATCTAACATGGAGCACTCACAGTAAATACCAGAAAGCCTGGGCACTGGACCAGTGACAGAAGCAGATATCCTCAAGCAAATGTTGCTCTGGATCTCTGGAGAATCTCTGCATTGCTCAGCAGTGGCAACAAATGCTTGAATAGTCTGTCAGGTTCCACTCACTTCCAAACTTCACTGTTCCTGCGGCCATAGAATGCTGCTTCTATTTGGTTCAGACCTTCAAAGAACTATGCCAGATAGATGGGAACCCTTCCTCAGAACTGATCTCAGTAGCCAAGGACACTACCCATTTGTACAAGTTATATACATTACCCAAAAGGCATATGCAACCTATTTATAGACCATGAGTGAAACGCAGAATAACATATTCACAACAAAGAAGGAGACCAGAATTGACCACGTGGTTAAAGATCTGGTATCCACAAATATACATGTCATCAAACAAGTCATAATTTGTGATTGTCATGCATATACCTTGACTTTTACTATTTAAAATACACATGCAGCTAATTTGCCAATTACACAGAACACACAATAGGCCCTTTTGCAGCAAACATACCTACTATTGTGCTAATTCTTACTTTGTTCTGTATCTCCCACAGCAGATCAGAAAATCAGCCTTACTGAAATAATTTCTGACAGGAAAATCTGAGCTATGATTTTAAACCACTTTTCTGTTCCTTCTGAAGAATTTCTACTTTAATTTAGACCCAAATCACAATAATTAGTTTCCTTGAAAAATCATATGTAACTGAAATGTGTAGGAAAATGTTCTTAATTAAATGATATTTTCCGAATATCTTAAAGCATTAGAAACACCACATTCTTTTTTTAGAGTATGAATACCTTCACAAAAGTCCTTTTACCCAAGTGTAAAGAGTACATAGTACATGATACCACCTAGAGGAAAATAATTTTATAAATTAGGCCACAGTATTTTAAACGTATGACTTTAATCAGTTTTTCAACATAGTGTGTAGCTATACAACCAAGTATATAAACAATGCAGTAAAGTTCTCTGACATTAAATGAATAAAGTAAATAATATATTACATTCAAAATATCTAGCTAACTACCATTCTCTCAGGCCTTGTATAGAATTACAAAGGAACTGGTCCTTAGATTATCAATTTTAAAAATTAGTCAATATTAACAGTCTCTTTTTAAATAATCTACCTCTCACTCACATTTAAATAGAAACAATGTTTTCATTTACTACTCTTCAAAGAGAGGTATCTTCCAAACAATAATTTTTTAGTTATGTATCATTAGAAAGGTTTTGAAAAAAATTAAGGAAGTTAATGTCCAACAAGCGTACCAAGATGGCAATTGATTCTTCTTGGGTCATGTTTGCTCAGTTCTTTACAATGATATCTGATTATAGGAATATATATACAGATTTTTTGTTCTCAAAAACTCTGAAACCACTTTGCCTATTCATGCTAGTTTTGCTAATCAGTAACTTCATTCTTAAGAAGGCCCAGCATTCATCCCAATTAAAACTGCAAAGAAAGAGGTATTGGCCTTTTACCCAGCCCATTTCTGCTTTGACAGTCCTTACATTCCATTTCCTCTCTGAAATGTTTTTCTCAATTAGCACCCAGGACCCTTACCTTCCATACTCATGGCTTAGTGGGACTGTCCCTTTATGGACAGTACCCACCATTCCAAAAATTGACAAATCTGCAAGGACACACTAAAAAAAAATTCTATCCTATCTCCCATTTCCTCCACCACCAACTGTTTTCTAGGTCCCAACTAGTTAATCAGATTAATTGATACCATTTATTCACTAAGAATCTTACACTGATTCATTCCTTCAACAACTATCCACTACAAACCTACTATGTGCCAGCATTTTTCTAAGTATTGGGGATATACTGGTCAACAAAACCAGGCCAAAATTCTTCCCTTCACAGGAGGTCAACACAATATATCAATTAATAATAAATATATTGGCTGGTGTGGTGGCTCACACCTATAATCCCAGCACTTTGGGAGGTCGAAGAGGGAGATTGCTTGAGTCCAGGAGTTCAAAACCAGCCTTGGCAATATGGCATAACCCCATCTCTACTAAAAACACAAAAAACTAGCCAGGCATGATGGCATGCACTTGTAGTCCCAGCTACTTGGGAGGCTGAGGTGGGAGAATCACCTGAGCTCAGGAGATGGAGGCTGCAGTGAGCTGAGATACCAACACTGTACTCCAACCTGGGCAACTAGAGTGAGACCCTGTCTCAAATAATACTTATTATTATAATATAATAATAATAAATAAAAATGTGTGTGGGTTAGATGATTCTAAGACCAATAGAGAAAAATAACATAGGAAAAGAGCTGTTGTGATGAGGTTGTATTAATAAATAAAATGGTTAGACAAAGTGATGGATAAAGTCTAAAGAAGGTGAGGGAGAAAGCTGTGTGATAAACAGTTAACCCTTAACAGCATGGGTCTGAACTACATGGGTCCACTTAAACACAAATTTTCTTCTGCCTCGGCCACCACTGAGACAGCAAGACCAAAACCTTCTCTTCCTCAACCTCTCCTCAGCCTACTCAACTTGAATACAACAACGATGAAGACATTATAATGATCCACTTCCACATAATGAATAGTAAAAATACATTTTCTCTTCCTAATGATTTTCCTGTAACACTTTCTTCACTCAAGTTTATTGTAAATTTTGGGGGAGTCAAAAGTTATACGCAACTTTTCAACTACAAGAGTGGTCAGCACCCCAACCCCCACATTGTTGAAGGGTCAACTGAATATGGGGAATGCATTCCCAGCAGAGGGAACAGCAGATTCATAAGTTGTGAGTTAGAAGAGTGACATTTCTGAGGAACAGAAATGAGGTTAATGTGCCTATAGTGAGGGATATGAGAAAAAAGGTAGTAGTTATTCCAGTTAGGGAAATACCAGGAACCACTGGAAGGACTTTGCATTTACTCTGAAAGAGAAGGGAAACCATTGGATTTTTTTTTATGTAATTTTTTTTAAATTGTACTTTAGGTTCTGGGGTACATGTGCAGATCATGCAGGATTGTTGCATAGATACAAGCATAGCAAGGTGGTTTGCTGCCTCTATTCCCCCATTCCCCACATCTGGCATTTCTCCCCATGTTATCCCTCCCCAACCTCCCCACCCACCGCTGTCCCTCCCCTAGCACCCCACCAACAGAATCCTGTGTGTGATGCTCCCCTCCCTGTGTCCATGTGTTCTCATTGTTCATCACCTGCCTATGAGTGAGAACATGCGGTGTTTGATTTTCTGTTCTTGTGTCAGTTTGCTGAGAATGATGGTTCCAGATTCATCCATGTCCCTACAAAGGACATGAACTCATTGTTTTTTATGGTTGCATAGTATTCCATGGTGTACATGTGCCACATTTTCCTCGTCCAGTCTATTACTGATGGACATTTGGGTTGGTTCCAGGTCTTTGCTATTGTAAACAGTGCCGCAATGAACATATGTGTGCATGTGTCTTCATAACAGAACGATTTATAATCCTTTGGGCATATACCCAATAATGAGATTGCTGGGTCAAATGGAATTTCTATTTCTAGATCCTTGAGGAATCGCCACACTGTCTTCCACAATGGTTGAACTAATTTACACCCCCATCAACAGTTTAAAGTGTTCCTATTTCTCCACATCCTCTCCAGCATCTATTAGCTCCAGATTTTTTGATGACCCCCACAAAGAAATGACCTCAAATAATTTACCTGTTGTTGTTTTTTTTTTAAGAAAAAAAACACCTTTACTGAGATATAACTGGCTTATCATATCCATCTTAGATGTACAGCTGAATGGGTTTTAGTACATTCACAGAGTGTGTAATCATGATCACAGTCAACTTTAAAACAATTTCTTTCTTATTATTTTTATTTTTTTAAGTTCAGGAATACAAGTGCCGGTTTGTTACATAGGTAAACATGTCTCATGGGGTTTTCTTGTACAGATTATTTCATCACCCAGGTATTAAGCCTAGTATCAATTAGTTATTTTTCCTGATCCTTTCCCTCCTCCTACCCTCCAGCCCCATCACTCCAAAAAGAAACAGCATATCCATCAGCAGTCACTTTAATTCCCACCTCTGTATAAAGAGTCATACAACATGTGGTCTTTTAAGTCTGGATTCTTACGTTCACATGTTTTTAAGGTACATCCTTGTGGCATGTGTCAGTACTTTATTTCTTTTTATTGATGAATAATATTCCATTGTCTAGCTATATCACATTTTGCTTATTCAGCAGTTGAAGGGCATTTTTGTTGTTTCCACTTTTTAGCTATTATGAATAGTGCTTTTATAAACATGTGTGTACTGGTTTTGTGCATACATATTTTCAGTTCTCTTGGGTAAATATCTAGGAGAAGAATTGCTAGGTTATATGGTAACTCTGTGTTGAACCTTTTGAAAAAGTGCCAAACTATTCTCCAAAATGGCTGAACTATTCTACCAGCAGTTAGACAGCAGTGTACAAGGGTTCCAAATTCTCCATAACCTCAACAACAGTTGTTATTATTGGTCTTTTTGAATATAGCCATCTAAGCTGATGTGAAGTAGTTTTTGATTTACATTTCAGAGACAGCTAATGATACTGAGCGACTTTTCATATGCTTTTTGATCTCTTCATATCTTTGCTTACTTTTTAATTGCGTTATGTGCCTTTTTTATTAAGTTGTATGAGTTCTTTATATGGTCAAGATACAAATCCCTTATCAGATATATGATTTGCAACTTTTTCTCCCATTTCATGGATTGCTTTTTCACTTTTTTATGGTGTGCTTTGAGAGCTTGTTCAGAAGTTCTAGCAGGGGAGCGCAGCTACTTGCATACCCTTGACCAAAGACTGGTCCTCCTCTACTAGGGATGGTCATCCTCATTGACTGAGCAAGCAGCTTTGGGATGGACGCACATGGAGCTGTGAGGGAGGAAGGGGACACCCACCTAGCCAGCCAGATCAGCCAAATCAACCCTGATGATCAATAGGGTGACAGATGTCGCAGCCAGATTGCCTTCACATCCTATGGTGTCCTTTGAAACACAGAATTATAAAATTTTGACGAAGTCCAATTCATCTATTTTTGCTGTTGTTGCTTGTGCTTTTAGCAGAGAAGCCAGTTAGGAAGCTATTATCATAAATCATGTATATTAGGGCTTGTCAGAGAAAAAGAACCAATAGGATATATAGAGACATATAGAAAGAAATTATAAAGAATTGGCACACACATTATTGAGGCTGAGAAATCCCATGATTGACATGCTGGTCAGGAAAACCAGTGACATAGTAATAGTCCAAACTTGAAGGCCTTAGGAGCCAATAGCATAAGTCCTGGTCCAAGTCCAAAGTCCTAAGAACCAGAAGCATCAATGTCCAGCCTTTATACCCTTAACTCCTAGTGATATATAATTTATAATCCCATGCCACATGTGTTACTGCTAAGTGATGAGTGTGCTAGCCAGCCAGATCAGCCGAATCAACCCTGAAGATCAATGAGTTGACAGATGTCACAGCCAGATTGCCTTCATATCCTATGGCGTGCTTTGAAACACAGAATTATAAGAGGAGAAAATGGATGTGCAAGCAGAGAGAGAGGAGAGAGTTAGTTCACCCTTCCTCCATCTTATTTTTCTATTTGGGCCTTTGACAGATTAGATGATGTCCACTCACATTGGTGACAGCCATCTTCTTTACTCAGTCTACCAATTCAAATATTAATCTCTTTTAGAAACACTCTCACAAACATACCCAGAAATAATGTTTTACCAGTTATCTGAGCATCCCTTGGCCTTGTCAAGTTGACACATAAAATTAATCACCACACCAAATAAGAGATGATGGTGGCTCAACCAAGAGGGTAGCACTGGAAGTGGGGAGAAGTGGTTGACTTCTGGATGTTCTGGAAGCTGAGCTGATAGGATCTGGTGTGAGATTGGATGTGAGTGTGAGATAAAGAAAGGACTCAAAGTTGACTCTAATATTTTTGTTTTTTTCAGTTAGACAAACTGCAATTTTGATTTGGGAAGAAGGTACATGATCACTCAAACTATTGTGTGTAAAACAGACTGGGGACAGGGAATTGGGGGACAGGATGAAAGCCCTCTATCCTAGAAGCAATTTCCATTTCAGTGAAAATCTGAGTCTGTAGGGCACAGAGATGTCACTAGGTAATGTTCCTTTACAGTGAAAGGGGCTGTTGGTTCACTTAAAAAAATGACCTGAGGGTTCCATTAGGGTCTTGAACAAAACTCTTTCTGTCTGTTTGTATAACAGGCTCTCAGAACGAGTTCAGGGTTGCCCAGAGGTTATTTTCAGAGAAGACCTAAAGCCTCATACTTTCACAGAAGGAGACCTTGATAATCCTTCATCAGGAATTTATTTGAAATGTTGTTAGAACTTCTTAGAGACATCAAGACTAACCTAAAACAAATAATTAACTGTAAGAACTACAGATTTTGCCACAAGACAGTAGAGAAGACATTACAGGGCAGTAGAATTTTAGGAACCCCTGAAACCACACTCCTCCAGAACATTTTCACTGGAAGACAATGGAGCTTCATTTCCTGTTAACTCAGAGATTCTTTCAAGCATCTGTTGTCATAGATTTTCTAATAGGTCCAGCCCAGGGAGTTCTCAGGCATAAATCCTCAAGTTCTGTTAAAGCCCTTTGAGAAGATGGTCAAGGCACAACTTGAATAGCTTATACCACTGAACTGGAAAAAAGCTCCTAAAGCTCTAGTGTCCTTTGGAGAGACTTAATCTTCTTCCCCTGTCCTTAAGAGAGGTAGATAAAGCAGGATAAGTACTGCAACACACAGGGAAAAAATGAAATCATTGAAGATATCTCTTTCTGCATAAAAATGGATGAATTTCTTCTGAATTTAGCAGCTGTCTTAGTCCATTTTGTAGGGCAATAACAGAATATCTAAGATTGGGTAATTTATGAACTACAGAGATTTATTTCTTATAGTTCTGGAGGCTAGGAGGTCTAAGATTGAGGGGCCATCATCTGGTCAGGGCCTTCTTGGTGCATCAAAACTTGGCAGAACACATCTCATGGTGAGAGAGAGCCAGAAAGAAGGCAGCAAACTGTCTTTTATAACAAACCCACTCTCTCAAGACAATGAATTAATCCATCCATGAGGGCAGAGCCCTCATGATCTAATCACCTCTTAAAGAGCCCATCTCTCAAAACTGTTGCACTGGGGATAGGGTTTCCAACACATGAACTTTGGGAAGACACTCTTAAAACCACAGCAGCAGCTTCTTACTCTCTCTATCCTAGAAACAACTTCCATTTCAGTGAAAATCTACTGAGTCTACAGGGCACAGGAATGGCATTAGTTCCTTTACAGTGAAAGTATGAGGTTTTCTCATACTTTTCAGTGTTTCTCTGAAAACAATTTCTGGGCAACCCTGAACTGGTTCTGAGAACCTGTTATACAAACAGACAGAAAGAATTCAGTTCAAGACCCTAATAAACCCCTCAAGTCATTCTTTTTTTAGTGTACCAACAGCTGATGAGGAAGCTGTGCCTCTTAACACTAGAGATATTCAGAGGAAAGGAGGCTAGGATACCATGTCAAGCATCTCCAAGACACACAAAGGAAGATGTAAATCTTTCCTCAGGCCTGGTGACAAGACAGAGACCAAATGGAATCCTAAAATGGGTTCTCACATCTAGAGGAATGGAAGATGTGATGAACTACTCTAGGAACTGATATTAAAACAAGCAACCCAAATGTAAATATAAAGACTATTTGCTTCAATTAAGTCTTAGCTACAGGAGTGTGAACTTTAATATTTCCTCAGTGTACATCTCTGCTAGTCCTTTCACCATTATTAAAGTATGTTTATACAGGGTTTGGCTTTCCAGCTATTATGGAAACATTACATCTTGCCAACAGTACTACAGGGGCCTGAACAAAGTAAATCCTCCACTGACCTTGAACCCAAGCTAAAGCAAACAGTCACTCTCCTTGGTGCTGAACTGCCTAAATAATGCACTGTGTTGGCTGTGAATCTAAATTACATCTAAAATGCATCTTAGCATTATGGATTACCAACAGTTTTTCCAGAAGGCAGTGTTTATAGAGTCACTGCAATGTGAAGGAAATTCTTAGGGAGATAACCGGAAAAACATTCACTTTGAAATTATAATCATTTATTTGTTGAACACTAGAAGTATGCTAGGCCTTGAGCTCCACAGAGGAGGTAGCAAGGTGATGGCAGCCTCTGGCCAGAAGGCTTTACAAGAGTCAGGGAAGAAAAAGATGCTTAACAGACAATATGCAAGAAGAAAAGTAACTGAAATAGAAAGCTTGAAATGGTGAAACATCACAAGACAGGGAGCAGAAAACAGAAGAAGGGGAAGACAACAAAAACATCAACTGAAATATCTATTTAATATAAAATTACACTTCCATTTGAACAAAAATAAAATTTATCCACATGTAAAAGCGTTCATAAAATAATATTAAATGAAAAAGCAAAATATAAAATGATAAAAACATAAAATCATATATATACAAAAGGCCAAAAGCTGGAAGGGAATACAGAGAAATCAAAACCACTTAATGAAAATGTTAGAATTGTGGACATATCACTTTTCTTTTGAAACTCCCTTTAATCATATTGTAAGTATGCATTCACTATATTTTTAAAAGGCAATTCGAGTATATGTGAATATTCACTACAGCTCTGTTTGTGATGGTAAAAGAAATAGAAACAACTCAAATATCCATCTATAAAAAACATATTAAATAAACTCTGGCATATACATAAAATAAGTTCCTATGCCACTGATATGGTTTGGCTGTGTCCCTACCCAAATCTTATCTTAAATTGTGGTTCCCATAATCTCCAAATGTTTGGGGGTGACCCAGTGGGAGGTCATTAATCATGAGGGCAGTTACCCTCATGCCATTCTTGTGATAGTGAGTGAGTTCTCGTGATATTCAATGGCTTTATAAGAGGCTTTTCCCCATTTTGCTCAGCACTTCTCCTTGCTGCTGTCATGTGAAGAAGGACATATTTGCTTCTCCTTCCACCATGATTGCAAGTTTCTTGAGGCCTCCCAAGTCACACTGAACTGTGAGTCTTTCCTTTACAAATTACTCAGCCTCAGGTATGTCTTTATTAGCAGTGTAAGAATGGACTAATATAGCCACTTTTAAAATTGAGATATAGCTATTTGAAGTTTTTTGAAGATATGTTTAAAAAAATATATATGGTAAAATCATATATGAATATAAACAACTATACTAATATACATCAGTGTGTATACCAGAAAGTAAAAGTTTAAAGCAATATACACTAAATAGAAAAGAAATTATGGAATGGGAGATTTTTATTTTTCATATTAATCTATTTCTGTAGGTTTGTATTTTGCAACCTTGTATTACATACGTCATTAGTAAAAAATTTTAAAGAGTAAAAACTGAATTAAAATTTAAAAAATAACTGCCATGTTAGGAAAATTTATTTTATGGTATTAAGGGTTAAAATTTAAGAGGAGCTTTGAAGGGCAGGTCGAGGTTAGGGCAGGAGACGGGCAATGTAATTAAGGGAATTAAAATAAGTGTTCAATAAGCTGAGCTCTCAGCTGGGCAGTAGTAAACCAATCAACACTAAGTTGAAGGGTAACAGGAATGAGAAAATCATCTGACTATAAACATAAGAGAAGGTGTTTCATAGGGTACAACAGATCACTGTTCATCCATATAGTTCTGAGAAAAAGTAATGGGGAATTTTTGAAAGAGAGAAGAAAATAAGTAGAAAAGAAAAAAAAATGCAAGGTTGAAAACTGGTGGATAACGGTGAATAAAACAGCACACACACACACACACACACACACACACACACACACACACACTCTGGAGGAAAGCACACAGAATTTATGAAGGGATTCATAACATATGGCCAATTTACCAAAAGCTAGTCAAGCTCAAAGTTATCTGACTCCAAACCCATTAACTTGAAATCCACTTTCTTGTTCTGAAATGCAGTCTGAACTTCAAACTGCAGTTTGTCTCCCCTTAAGCAGTTCAGCTAACTCACTTGAAAATCACCATTTTTCATTTTAGTCTGCATCACCATGCTTCAGAAACTTGCAGGAATCAGGGAAGCCAAAAGTGTTTCAGCTATTGGGACCTTCTCTCCAGTTTAGCAGGCTGGGTATGGTGACAAGAGTAAGTGGCATGCCTCAGTATAAAAGGTAAAACAATTGGCTCTACCATTTACAAACACATCACAACCGCTACACGCTTCAGATTCTTAATCTGAAAAATGGGTTTAAATCTCAAAGAATTGTGAGATTCAAGTAACAAACAAATGATTGCTCAATGCCCAAGACACAGCAGACTCTCAATAAATATTTCTCAATGAACAAGTGAACCAGTGTGTTATGATACCATATGGTGCTATTTTTGTGCATAAAAAGAAAGTATGGAAAAGGGTAGTATTCTAGTGAATTCTATCATTGCAGTAAGGTCAAGTAACTTCCTTTTATCATCCAAGTCTTCCATGTACTGCTTCCACTGCCGTAACTGCTCTTCATAAGCAAGTTTCTCAGGCATCTATAATCCCACCTCCAACTTTGAAAGTTTAAGTCTAGACCTTTTGCCTTCTTTCTTTAGAACTATATATTCTGCGATGGTGAGGGTTGTGTCTTCATACTTCATGGACAGGCATATAACCAACAAACCATGCAGAGGAGAAAACATGTAAGCCTTCCTCAGGCCCAGACAGAATCCTCTGGTACCAACACCTATATGGTGGCAGTGAAGGTGATTCCAGATTATTTGGTAATGTTGAAGCAAAAACATTTTGAGGACCTAGATGTGAACAGGCCTTTAAATTGGATCCTTTTTACTTGAAGGATGTAATATTAAGCAATACCCTCTGGACTACAGTTTGTTAATTCAGGTCCTCAGATCCCAAAGGAATTCAGGGATAGAATTCGTGGAAGTACTTGAATTCTGATGGAAAAAAAATAGATCTTTACTGTCACCAGTGTCTAACTGAAATTTAGCATTTGCTTCAATTAGGAATTTAGGCAACAAATCATGGCAGCATTAGCAATACTTACTATATCTATCTCGAACAGAAATCACAGACTATTTCATATCTCATTGCAATTCTTGTTATCTCAAAATATTATCTGTTTATCACCACTTTAAAATTAGTGATCATTATGTGCTCTGCTAGATATAGTACAATGTGTTAATGAAGAAGCATGTATATTACCACAATACAAATTTGTTTTAATAACTTGGTAACTATTTCAACATAATTGGCTCCTTGTCATTCTGTGTGTTTTATTTCATTCATTCTCATACTTTACTCTGAGAAACAGTCCATAGACTTCAACAGACTACCAAAGATGTCCATAGCACTAAAAAGGTTAAGAAGCCCTGCTTCAAACTAGAATGCCCAACAATTCAAAGCATTATGCAGGTACAAATCCAATTGCTTGAAGCACTTTTAACTATAAAGATGAAAACATTATTTGAGAATCTGCAATCATTCTGATGTGTAGGAGTTATTTATATTGACTAAAAAGTTCGAAAGTAAAAGTTGTAAACTAATGATTACATAATAGAGCAGCCTATGTATGAAACAGTCCGTTTTGAGTTCTTGTTATAACATTTTAGCACAGAGGTAAAAACATAGGTATTTCTATCAAGGTCTTGGCTTTGAAGTTTGTCTTGAATTTACTATCTGACCTTGGCCAAGTCGGTAAACCCAGCTAAGCCTCAGTTTTCTTATCTATAAAATGTTGAAAAATAATCTCTTTTAAAGCATTATTAAGAGAATTAAATAATATACACAAAATACTAAATAATGGATATAAAGTACTTAGCACAGTATCAGACATAGTAAGTACTAAGTAACTTACAGCAATATTATTGCTCTACTTTAAAACAAAAAATTTTTTTTGAGATGGAGTCTTGCTTAGCCACCAGGCTGGAGTGCAGTGGTGCGATCTCGGTTCACTGCAACCTCCACCTCCCCAGTTCAAGCAATTCTCCTGCCTCAGCCTCCCAAATAGCTGGGATTACAGGCACACGTCACCACACCCAGCTAATTTTTTTTTGTTCAGTAGAGTCAGGGTTTCACCATGTTGGCCAGGATGGTCTCGATCTCTTGACCTCGCGATCCGACCGCCTCAACCTCCCAAAGTGCTGGATTATAGGCGTGAGCCACCATGCCCAGCCCTATTTTACTTCTTAATGTCATTCAAGTAAGACTTTATATTGAGTCTTTAAGATGTTTTCTTTAAAGTATTCTATAACTAAAAGACAAGAGAGCATGTTGCTTCAGAATAGAGACTCTAATGACAGACTGCCTGGGTTTAAATTTTTTTGTACCATGGTGTGGTACAAAAAAGAGCCTCAAATTTTTTTTTACAAGCTGTGTGCCTCTGTGTAGGTTACTTAACTTCTCTGAGGTTTAGTTTTAGATCCGTAAAATAGGGAAAATAATATCTATACAATAGGGTTGTTATGTGGGTCAAATTAGTAACCACATGTGAAGCACATTAAAACATGCCTAGCACATGGTACTCTGTAATTACTAGCCATTATTATCAAGAGTAATTATGTAATAGTTTCACATCAAGTTACACAGGACACTTTCTTCCTCTTTAATATGAATTTTAGTGAAAATTTCTTATAAATGAAGTGGAGTCAGCCACATTAATCATACTATTTACATGGTTGTATATGAAATCAATAAGAATGAGGCAGGGAATAAATTCAGCTACAATTATTTACAACGAAGAATTAGAAAGACATCACTTCCTTTGGCTTTGTAACCAAGTTAAAGCCTGTAAAAGAAAGATTCTCTCTGGTTTGAAATGCTTCTTTTACGGCAACAGATCTATGAATTATAGAAATAAATATAAGTTTGCTTTTATGCCTTTAAACAGGTACACAGTGGAGCCTCTGTGGCCCAGGCTGGGGCTCACCTTGGAGAAGGAGCCATGGAAATGCTGGGCTTGGTGACAACAGCAAGGACATCAGCATTATGTAGCAGAGATGCACCTGTTTCCCAGCAGGAAACCAGCTTTGCTCCTTACGGACAATTAGCAAGGTTTGACTTAATTTAAAACCTACACAAACCACTAATCTCTGAGAATACGACTGATGTTATTCTTTAACTGAGAGTAACAGTAAAACAATAATAATGATAATAACAAGCACTTCACTCCTCTCCATCTTTTAAGGTAACACAGCAAAACTATGAAGCATGTGAAAGTATTCTCACCATTATTTTATTTCAGTTTTTTACTTATGAGCTTTAAGAATTTAGGATCCTTTGCTGAATATATTAATCCTCCCAACATATAAGACAATGAATATTAAAGTCAAATGATACATACCACAAGAATTCTATTATGCTCTAAAATTAATGCTTATCACCATCTCCAGGACTCACCAAAAATGCAAATGCTGGCTGGATCTCATTTTATTATAACAATTAAAAGGTTACTAAATCACTAGTGTTAAAGAGTCAGCAGCAATAAACCTTTAGGTTTTCACAAGATGTACACAGAGGTGTCCCTTAGAGATTTAGTTTTCCAACTCATATGGCTGAAGGTCCATTCCCAGGAGGAAGAAAAAACAGGAAGCTTCTCTCCTGAGTAGGAAAATAAAATGTGGCATACTCTGGGTTATAGTGACCAAAGATTATCAAGAAGTGGAAACTTTTACAGTAGCATCAGTGCAGATGTGATTATTAGAGGGCTCTGTGCTTTGTGCCAGTATTATTATTTCCAGCATCCTTTAATATTGTCAAAAGCGTTAACATTCCAGCTGAGGGATTAATAGCTGCCCTAACAACAGAGCACACAGCTGGCTTTCGGCACAGGAGGGGGCTTTTCAAAACACCCCAGAGTAGATAGGCCTGATCTTTAGTATTTGCACCATGGGAGCTCAACTACACTGAGATACCTTCCAAGTCTCCCAATTATGAAGCTAGGTTCTCAACTCCACCCTGAAGTGATTCTGCAGTGAAGCACCTCTACAATTCAGATTAAGGCAAGATCTCTGATCTGGAACCTTTTGTCAAAGGAGCCTTGGAACAAGACTGATGGATGTGCCCTCTACCTCAAGAGGTAAGGGAAAGACAGGAGAGAAACCCAGAAATGTATGTATACATGTATGCAGCTACATAGGTGGCACCTGGTGCAAAATGTTCCATGTGATCAAATTTCTTTCAGGCCCACTCAAAACAAAATACTTGCGGGGAAAGTAATCATATAGAACGCATTACTGGTTGGAAATTCTCCTCTTATTTAATTAAAATCCTACATATCCTTAATCATTGTAGTTTAACATTCATTCTAGTGAGAATAATCTTCCTGGAACACAAACACGGCCTGTTACTCCTCAGATTAAACACCTTTGGTGGCTACCCTGAGCCTATAGGCTAAAAGTATTAGGAATACTTTGGGATGACAAACAATACCTCTGGTTTGGCCC
This sequence comes from Cebus imitator, assembly GCF_001604975.1. Lineage (NCBI taxonomy): Eukaryota > Metazoa > Chordata > Mammalia > Primates > Cebidae > Cebus > Cebus imitator. The sequence goes on along the minus strand of NW_016107411.1, from coordinate 359,928 downwards.
CTACCTACTTCTCTAGCTGCCTTTCTCTCTGGCTGCCAGGACCCCACATTTCTTGTGAGTCCCCATATTATCTGTCATGCTCCTTTACATATCTCAGCCCTTATTGGCAACAACTCTGTGTCTAGAATGTTTTTCCTTTGTGGCAGTTTCAACAAATGTTTATTCATCTTTCCCAGCTCAGCTAAGGTCAGCTAACCTTGCAAAGCCTTCACCAACTTCCCTTCCCCAGGAGCGACCCACTGCTTTCCTTGTACTAACAGAATCCCCTGCACCACTCCTGCTCTTCCGGCTGCCATAGCACTTTACAGCACTGGTTTTTTCTAATAGCTTTATGGAATAATAGTTCAAACACAGTAAACTACACACTTTAAAGTGTACAATTTCATAAATTTTAATGTATATCCATACCTATGAAACCATCACCACAATCAAAATAATGAACACATTCACTATCTCTATAAGTTTTCCATGCCCTTTTGTCATCTCTCTCTGTCACCCCTCCCTGCCCCTCCTCATCCCCAGGGAACCACTAATCTGCTTAGCATTAGCATTTTCTGAAGTTTGAAACATATGGAATCAAACAATATGTAGTCTTTTTATTTTTGGCTTGCTTCTTTCACACAACATAATTATAGTGAGATTCATCAATGTTGCATGAATCAATAGTTCATTACATTTTACTGCTGAGTAGTTTCAGCATGGATAGGGCTACACTACAATGAGTTTGTCTTTTCACCTGTTTATGGACATATGGGTTATTTCAAGTTTTGGGTCATTACCAAGAACACTACTATGAACATTCACATAAAAGTCTTTGTACAGACATGTTTTCTTTCCTCTTGGGGAAATACTGAGGGATGGAAATATATGAGTCATGTGGTAGGTATATGTTTAATTTCTAAAAAACTGCCAAACTATTTTCCAACAAGGCCAAAGCATTTTACATTCTCACTAACAGTGTGTGAAAATTCCATTTCCTCCATATCTTCATCAACATTTGATATGGTTTGTTGCTTTAATTATAGCCATTCTACTATGTCTATCATATTATCTCACTGGGGTTTTAATTAGCATTTCCCCAATGATTAATCATGCTGAGAATCTTTTCATGTGCTTATTTACCACCCATATTTCATATTTGGTGGAATATATGTTCATTTCCCCAGTTTTTAGTAGGTTGTTTTCTTATTATTACGTTTTGAGAGTAGTTTATATATTTTGAATGACAAATCAGATATACGATTTGTCATATTTGAAATACTTTCTCCCAATCTGTGGCTTATCTTTGCATTCTCTTAATACTATCTTTTGAAGGGCAGAAATTTTTAATTTTGATGACGTCTAATTCAGGAATTTGTTCTTCTATAAATTGCGCTTTCAGTGTCATATCTAAGAAATCTTTGTCTAACCCAATGTCACAAAGATTATTTCCTACGTTTTCTTCCACAAGATTTATAGTTTTAGGTGTTACATACATGTTCATGTTGTGTTCATTCTGTATATATTAAAAAATATGGTTCAATGTTGATTTTTTGCTTATGGATATCCTGTTGTTTTGGCACCATTTGTTGAAAAACTGATCCTTTCTCCACTGAATTGCCCTTATACCTTGGTCTAAAAGCCACAGTCTGTACACATGTGAATCTAATTTTGGCTCTCTCTTCTGTTCTAGGGATCTATTTTTCTGTCGTGATGCCAGTCCCACACTCTTTTGATTACTGTAGCTTTACAAGTCTTGAAATCAGTGAAATTTAATCCTTTAACCTTCTTTTTAAAAATTGTTTTGACTATTCCATGTTCACTGTGTTTGTTTTTTCCTTTTGAGACAGGATCGTACTCTCCCACCCAGACTGGAGTGCTGTCTTGGCTCACTGTAACCTCTACCTCTCAGGCTCAAGTGATTCTCCTGCCTCAGCCTCCCGAGTAGCTGGAATTACAGGTGTACACCACTACACCCTGCTAATTTTTGTATTTTTAGTATAGACAGAGTTTCACCATGTTGGCCAGGCTGGTCTTAAACTACTGACCTCAAATGATCCACCCGCCTTGCCTCTCAAAGTGCTGGAATTACAGGCGTAAGCCACTACACTCAGCCTCATTGCATTTCTATATAACTTTTAAGATTCATCTTTTCAATTTAAAAACTGCTGGCATTTTGATTGGGGTTGTGTTGGATCTACAAATGAATTTGGGGAAAAAATGACATCATAATAATATTGAGAATTTTTATCAAATACAAGCTTTAACTCTCCAACAATTTAGGTCTTTTAAAATTTCTCCCAACAATATTGGGAGAAATAAATGGCATTTTTATTTCAGTTCCTGACTGTTCATTGCTGGTATATGGTAACACAATTGATTTTTATATATGGATATTGTACCCCAGAACCTTGCCAGAGGACACTGGAATTAAGAATTAAGATCAACATTTTGATGCCTAATGGGACAAAAGAAGTTGATCACAACTACCCATAGGAAAAGACATGCTGTGGAAACACATTTGCTCAGGAGAGAGGAGAAATAAAAGTATACCCTCACCCTCATCATTTATATTTCTATGCCTTTGTCCTAGATAGTTTGAGCCTTTAGGCCCATCAGCCAAGGGATATGGGAAAAATTCAAATATGTAATATCTATGGTTCTTCCTAAAACAGTTTCTGCAATGTGAAACAGTATAATCCCTTACCACAGAAGAGAAACTCAGGGGTCTAGTAACAGTAATGCGTCACCTTTCTTTAGGTCTTGATTCTTTTAGGTTGGTTTCTGTTTCTTTCCTTATCCAATTATGACCGATTTCCTTAATAGGAAATCTAATCCTGACATTAGATTTCCTTAATCTAGTCCTGACATTTCAGAGACTTAAGCTGATGTATTTCTTCTATGTATTTACATGTGAGTGAGAGAGAGAGAGAGAGAGTGTGTGTGTGTGTGTGTGTGTGTGTGTGTGTGTATCTTTTTACTCTGTCACCCAGGTTGGAGTGCAGTGGCGTGATTGTGGCTCACTGCAACCTCCATCTCCTGGGTTGAAGCGATTCTCCTGCCTCAGCTTCCTGAGTAGCTGAGATTACAGGTGCACACCACTACATCCAGCTTATTTTTGTATTTTTAGTAGAGACAGGGTTTCACCATGTTGGTCAGGCTGATCTCAAACTCCTCCACTTATATCTTTTAATTTTATTGGGTTTTTTTTAGAGACAGGTTCTTTCTCTGTCACCCAGGCTTGAATGCACTGGCAAAATCATGGCCCACTGCAGCCTCAAACTGCTGGGCTCAAGAGATCCTCCTGCCTCAGCCTCCTGAGTAGCTGGGGCAACAGGTGCATGCTGCCACACCCAGCTAATTTTTTGTCACTATGTTGCTGAGTTCTGGATTCGAATTCCTGATCTCAAGTGTCCCTTCCACCATGGTCTTCCAAAGTGCTGGGATTCTATTTGTATTGTGAATGACTGGTCTTAGACTACTGACTCTAGAATCTACATATTAATGTATGCCTCTATGACTAAATCTGCTTCTGTTCTTCTTGACCCTGAATCTGTAAATAAAACGCTTGCTTAACAATGTAGCATTTCCTGCTTGTTGCATTGATTCTCCACAATAGAAAACTCAGAGGTCACATGTTTCTCTATCCTTCAATTCACCAGAATTGTATCTGCTCAGGAGGGAAAAAAAAAAAAAAAAAAAAAAAAGATACCATTGTTATAAACTCCAGAACACAAAACACTTCTCCATTCCACACAGAAAACCTGAAATCATGTTCCTAATTGAAACGATTTTTGGTTAAACATGAGCTTTTGCAGCTTCTTCCACATCTCCATATGGCCATCACTGTCAGAACCATCATCTTTAAGTATGAATGACATGCTGTATGAAGGTCAGAGAGAAATAGACACCAGGAGAAAAACATACAGAATTAACATCAAAGAGTAAAATCTGGTCAAAATTCCCTAAACCTGCTTCTTATCTCTCTAGGTTGGTGTCATAGTCATTCAGGAGGCCTCGGGCACTGCTTTAATCAGGGGCTCGTGTACCTGTGAAGCTCTAACACCTCTCACTCTTGCGTGCTATCTCTCTCATTCTAAATAATCACTTGTGGGCCTTAAATTTCTTTCCCATAAAAAACTTCAATGTTTTTACAGTTACAATACATGTTGACAGTATAAAATTAGAAAACCCAATTCAGCCTAGATAAGCAAACTAAAATCATCATTAAGCCTAGTACTCAGAGACTACCACTCCTAACATTTGGTACATAGTTTCCCACACTTTTCTCCTCTGTTATAACATTTTCAACAAAAACAAAATTATAAAATCATCCACAGTTGTTATCTAAGTTATAAAATAGGTAAAATGGCAAGAATACATGTTGATTACTTTCTGGTATGATCTTAGCAAAATAAGTAAAACATTAGAGATAATTGGACCTTAAACCAAAGCCATAAAATAACTATGATGTGGGACCTGAACTATCTCCAGCCAGCCTATGGTTTATTACCAAGAAGAGCAGAATTAACTAGTAAATGAAGAAGTTCCTTACTAACTGAAAATCAGAATACCATCACTCACCCAGGTCATACGAGACAGCCCAGTCCACAGAGAGAACTCTAAGCAGACTATAAATATATGTGGTTGACACATTCAGGGTGACATAGCGGAAAAGAGTTGAGGCTGAATTGTTCCTGGTGAGAAGAACAAAAACATAAGTGCCAGAGTTCCAAAGAAAAAGGGCTGGGCATGGTGGCTCATGCCTATAATCCCAGCACTTGGGAGGTCAAGGCAGGCAGATCGCTTGAGCCTAGGAGTTTGAGATCAGCCTGGACAATATGGCAAAACCCCATCTCTCTACAAAAGATGCAGAAATAAGCCAGGTGTGGTGGCTCATGCCTGTAGTTCCAGCTACTGAGAAGGCTGAGGTGGGAGACTCACCTGAGCCTCGAGGGGGTCAAGGCCGTGGTGAGCAGGGATCACACCACTGCACTCCAGCCTGAGCAACAGAGGGAGACGCTGTCAAATGAGAGGAGAGGGGTGGGTGAGGGAGGGAAGGGAAGAGGAGGAAGAGAGAGAGGTCTGCATGAATCGGGAGATGCAACACACCACTGGCCATTTTTATGTGCATCCATGTGTCTCACTAGACTGGGAGTTCTCAGCTGGTATCTTATTCCTCTCTTGTATCCCCAGTGCCTAGTACTTAGTAAGGATTTGCTCTTTTAGGGGCTATCCCAGAAGCAGTTGAGCTGAAATTGGACAGGCAGAAACAAGTCTGCATTATGCATATTACAAAAAAATATGAAAATGACCTTCTCTAGTTATAAGTATCCCACTGTGATTTAGGCAAAAGCCATCCCGAATATGTCACAGGTAAATGTTTGTAAATAAGCAGGACATACTTGGGAGGCTGAGGTGGGAGGATCCATGGTGAGACCCCTGTCTCTCCAAAAA